>NC_134358.1:249066336-249233836 GCF_048569485.1 Anomaloglossus baeobatrachus
TGTAACTCTATGAGACCCAGAAAGAGGCCAGAATGAGGCTCTCGAAGAGTTACATTGATTTGTAACCTCCATCAGACTCCAGATCTGCCGGCAGGTCACAAATCGCTAGAGACCTACGGTAATGACACTGGAAAAAGATGAAGATGGGAGCAGGACAGAGGGCTGTGGAGATACATTTAAAGCACCACTAGAATAAAAACAAAAATAAAAGCCGCTGGCGTGGTGCTTTACAGAACATTTGTTACCAGGTTAAAAGGGGTCATTAAAATTTAACTTTTACTTAATTCACTAAAATGTGGTCAGAATCACAATTATAAGACAAACAAAACAACCAAAATGAATTAAAAGATTTGGCCCCTCCTTGTTTACCAGAGGATATATATAGTGGCCCAAAAATACACACCGCAAATAGAAATCGGATTTGTCTCACCAATTTTTTCTTTCAGTGAAGTTTATAGGGTCCATTCAATAGTAGAACCCAAAAAGGATCTGAAGTGTCTCCCGACACGTTTCAATCAACTCTTCAGGGGAGTAATAAATGCATCTCAGGTTCCATAAAACATGAACCTTGCATTCATATGACATGCACTTTATAAGTTTGTTCAATAAAATTGCGGTGATTCCATTACAGGTACCAATCACAGAGAGCCTGTCACCTATACAACATGCACATGGTACGGACGCCCGTGCTTCTCGCCCTATGGATAGAAAGAAAAGAAAGAAAAAAATTGGTGAGACAAATCCGATTTCTATTTGCGGTGTGTATTTTTGGGCCACTATATATATATCCTCTGATAAAAAAGGAGGGGCCAAATCTTTTAATTCATGTTGGTTGTTTTGTTTGTCTTATAATTGTGATTCTGACCACATTTTAGTGAATTAAGTAAAAGTTAAAATTTAATGACTATTTTTTGCAGTGTTGATATGCTGCCTTGAAATATTGCTGATTGTAATTGATGTATATTTAATATTATTCCAGTGGCTATCTATATATAGGTTAAAAGGGGACAGTTTTTGCTGCTATTTTATTCTGCAATCTGCCACACAGTTCTTGTGATATGGGTCTTGATTCAAACATGATGTAAAAAGCTTTGAAAAGTCAAAGTTATGAAATATTTAGCATTTTCCCACCATTTTAACCAAACTCCGTGTATGCACAGGTAAACATGGCAGTTACACAGGGCAAAAGCCAGGTAAGCAATGCAAGACATTCAAACAAAAATGCAATGTAAGGTATAATGTATTTTTCATATCTATTTGCTTTATCTGTGTTCTTGCTGATGGTTTTTTTTTTTTTTTGCTTTAGCACCCTTTTTACTTTCTGTCCAATCTCTCTACATCAGTCCCTCTCTTCTCCCCTCTCCCGTGTACAGCTCTCATGCTCTACTCACATTTTACAAGCAGCTAAATGTAACGGTCACTACTCCCTGCTAACTCTCCTGGATCTCTGCTGCATTTGGCACTGTGGATCACCATCTCATCCTCATTATTCTACACTTTCTCGGCCTCAAATAAAATGCTCTTGCTTGGTATGGTTCTCCTCCTACCTCTCAGACTGCTCCTTCACTGTATCAGTTGCATGCTCCTCTTTGTTCCTCAAGGTTTAGTCCAAGGCCCCCTCCTCTACACTCTTAACACTGCTCCTATTTGTTAAACCATCTGTAGCTTTGGTTTCCAGTACAATCCACATGCTGCTGACACCCCATTATACACCTTTTCTTTTGATATCACCCCCACCTTAATACAAAATACCAGAGATTTTCTGTCCATCATGTCCTCCATCTATCTTATGCCTGCTTTACACACTTCAATAAATCTTTCAATCCGTCGTCGGGGTCAAGTTGTAAGTGACGCACATCCTGCATCGTTCGTGACGTATTTGCGTGTGACACCTACGTGCAATCAAGATTGAACGAAAATACGGTGATCGCATACACGTCGTTTATTCCTCATACATTGGACGTTTTGTTGTATGAACCTAGTGAATTGTAACGTGTGACATCCCTCATACGATTTTGATGTCTGAGGCTATGTGCGCAGGTGTGCGCTCTGCACCGCAGCTTAAAAAAGGTCCGCTTCAGAGCGCAGCTGAAAAGCTGCGTTCTGAAGCGCCTCACAATGTCTGTCATGCACTAATCTCTGTCAGTCGGTCACTATCTCTGTCCCTCACTCTCTGTCCATGTCAGTCTATCCCCCTCTCTCATATACTCACCGATCCCCGGTCCCCGGCTCTGCACGGCATTCACACTGCTCCGGCGGCTTTTACTGTTTTGAAAAAGCCGGCCGCCCATTAAACAATCTCGTATTCCCTGCTTTACCCGCCCACCGGCGCCTATGATTGGTTACAGTGAGACACGCCCCCACGCTGAGTGAAAGGTGTCACACTGCACCCAATCACAGCAGCCGGTGGGCGTGTCTATACTGTGTAGTGAAATAAATAATTAAATAATTAAAAAAAACGGCGTGCGGTCCCCCCCAATTTTAAAACCAGCCAGATAAAGTCATACGGCTGAAGGCTGGTATTCTCAGGATGGGGAGCCCCACGTTATGGGGAGCCCCCCAGCCTAACAATATCAGCCAACAGCCGCCCAGAATTGCCGCATACATTATATGCGGCAGTTCTGGGACTGTACCCGGCTCTTCCCGATTTGCCCTGGTGCGTTGGCAAATCGGGGTAATAAGGAGTTATTGGCAGCCCATAGCTGCCAATAAGTCCTAGATTAATCATGTCAGGCGTCTATGAGACACCCTCCATGATTAATCTGTAAATTACAGTAAATAAACACACACACCCGAAAAATCCTTTATTAGAAATAAAAAACACAAACATATACCCTGGTTCACCACTTTAATCAGCCCCAAAAAGCCCTCCTTGTCCGGCGTAATCCAGGATGGTCCAGCGTCGCATCCAGTGCTGCTGCATGGAGGTGACCGGAGCTGCAGCAGACACAGCCGCTCCGGTCACCTCGACACAGCAAATGAAGACAGCCGGCGATCAGCTGAGCTGTCACTGAGGTTACCCGCTGTCACTGGATCCAGCGGTGGATGCAGCGGTGGCCGCGGGTAACCTCAGTGACAGCTCAGCTGATCGCGCTACTCACCTCAGTTGCTGCGTGGAGGTGAGAGGAGCAGCGGTGAGTAGCGCGATCAGCTGAGCGGTCACTGAGCTTACCCGCGGCCACCGCTGCATCCACCTCTGGATCCAGTGACAGCGGGTAACCTCAGTGACAGCTCAGCTGATCGCGCGGCTGTCTTCATTTGCTGTGTGGAGCTGATAGGAGCGGCGGTGTATTCTGCAGCTCCTGTCACCTTCATGCAGCACAGCTTGACGCGACGCTGGACCATCCTGGAGTACGCCGGACAAGGAGGGCTTTTTGGGGCTGATTAAAGTGGTAAACCAGGGTATATGTTTGTGTTTTTTATTTCTAATAAAGGATTTTTTCGGGTGTGTGTGTTTATTTACTGTCACTTACAGATTAATCATGGAGGGTGTCTCATAGACGCCTGACATGATTAATCTAAGAGTTATTGGCAGCTATGGGCTGCCAATAACTCCTTATTACCCCGATTTGCCAACGCACCAGGGCAAATCGGGAAGAGCCGGGTACAGTCCCAGAACTGCCGCATATAATGTATGCGGCAATTCTGGGCGGCTGTTGGCTGATATTGTTAGGCTGGGGGGCTCCCCATAACGTGGGGCTCCCCATCCTGAGAATACCAGCCTTCAGCCGTATGGCTTTATCTGGCTGGTTTTAAAATTGGGGGGGACCGCACGCCGTTTTTTTTAATTATTTAATTATTTATTTCACTACACAGTATAGACACGCCCACCGGCTGCTGTGATTGGGTGCAGTGTGACACCTGTCACTCAGCGTGGGGGCGTGTCTCACTGTAACCAATCATAGGCGCCGGTGGGCGGGTAAAGCAGGGAATACGAGATTGTTTAATGGGCGGCCGGCTTTTTCAAAACAGTAAAAGCCGCCGGAGCAGTGTGAATGCCGTGCAGAGCCTGGGATCGGGGATCGGTGAGTATGAGAGAGGGCTGCTCAATTCAGTTACTCAGGAGATTAGCGGTCACCGGTGAGTCTTCACTGGTGACCGCTAATCAGGGCGCGACACAGACAGAGCCGCAGCATGACAATGAAGTCGGGTGAGGTTCACCCGAGTTCATTCTGACAGTGCGGCTCTGTCTGTGTCTGCTGTCATCTGCCATTCAGCTCTGCTACATGGCTGTCTGTGTTGCTGTCATCTGCCATTCAGCTCTGCTACATGGCTGTCTGTGTCTGCTGTCAGCGGCCATGTAGCAGAGCTGAATTGCAGATGACATAGTAAAACCGCATCCCTACACATTACACACGCTTGGCAAGTCAATAAATAAAAAAAAAAAAGGGTGTCCAATGCATACGTCACAGAACACATGATCTAAAGGATCGCACACAAAATTGATCAATTTAACATAGACTACTAACGCACGTGTGACAGCAAATGAACGACCTATGTGCAATCTCATTCAATCGCATATGCGACCTGGGCGTGTCACATCGCATACGAGATCACATACCTAATTGTAAGGTGTAAAGCTGGCTTTAAACTTACACTTCGCAAAACTGAACTTCCAGTGTTTCCTCCCTATAATAACTTACCTATACCCGATATTACAATTTCCTTGGGTGGTTCAACCATAGTTTGAGCCTGCACATAGCCTCCTAAATACAACATGAGCCCTCACATAGCCTCCTAAATACAGAATGAGCACCACATAACCTATATACAGTATGAGCTGCAATATAGTCTCCTATATACAGTATGAGCCCTCACCTAGCCTCCTATATACAGTATGAGCCCTCACCTAGCCTCCTATATACATTTTGAGCCCCACATAGCCCATATATAGATATTGAGCACTCACACAGCCTCCGACATACATGCAAATATTGCATTCACATGAAAAAAACAACACATACTCACCTCGCTCTGCTCCAGCCTCCGGCGCACTAATACTCCTCACAGCACATGCAGTGTCATCATGTCTACTGTGCATTACGCAGATTGGTGGAAGATGGAGCCAGCGGCCCCTCCTGCACCAATATGTTCACCACTGTCTGCATCCTGAGGATGCAGAATGCGGTGATATCGGGAAGCAGGCGGTGGAGGAGGGCATGGTGTGGTCCTCAGGCAACTGTTTTCAGTTCTTCGGCTGTGTTGGTCAGCGGGCTGGACTGGAACAGCCAGAGGGCCCATTGTCCCACTAGCACATCTATATATATAATTGCCTTATTCTGTCTGTCTGTCTGTCTTGCTCCAAAATTGTGTCCTTACGGTGACAAACAGCGGATTGGCCGCTCGCCTCGCCTCCGCCCCCCCGCACGGATTGGCCGTTTGCCTCGCCTCGGCTCCACCCCCCCGCACGGATTGGCCGCTCGCCCAGGCTCCGCCCCCCACACGGATTGGCCTCTCGCCCCGGCCCCCTGCACGCATTGGCAACTCGGCCAAGCCACGCCCCCCTCACGCATTGCACGCTCGCTCTGGCCCCGCCCCCTGCATGCATTCCCCGAAACGACACGGAGCCCCAGGTGAGTGTTGTACCCCCAGGAGCCCACATCAGCGTACGCCGCCAACCCAGCCGACACATACCCTCGCATTGCTGGGGTTGACGGCGTACGCTGGTGTGGGCTCCCGTGCGAGTGGGGGGCGGGGTACGCTGGTAACCATGAAATATTGTGTAGCATGGTTACCAGCGTACACCGGCTCCCAGGTGAGCGCATCAAGGTCCTGCAGCGGCGGAACACACACACAAGCACACACATAAGAACAAACACACACACCTCACACACACATCAGATCGCATCCACACACTCACATCATCCCGTGATATCGCTTGCTTCTCGGTGGCGATACTGTGCGTGCAGTGACCTTCCAGGACCTGCCGGAGGATCACATGGCCAGAAGCATGTGATATCTCCGGATGTTGTGAGTGTGTGAGCGCGTATGTGCAATATCGTCAGTGTGTGTGTGTGTGCGTGTATGCGATAGGATGTGTACGTGTATGCGATAGGATGTGTGCGTGTATGCGATCGGATGTGTGCGTGTCGGCAGAAGGCAGAGGAGCACTGCGTGCAGCACAGCTGCTGGGACCGCACACCGGAGGGCACAGGCAGAAGTGGAGTGTGAGTGTATGCAATCAGATGTGTACGTGTATACTGTCTGATGTGTGACTGTGGAGCACAATGGGGAGTGCACAGCATGGGGGATGGAGCACGATGGGGGGTGCACAGCATGGGGGATGGAGCACGATGGGGAGTGCCCAGTATGGGGGATGGAGCACGATGGGGAGTGCGCAGCATAGGGGATGGAGCACGATGGGGAATGCGCAGCATGGGGGATGGAGCACGATGGGGAGTGTGCAGCATGGGGGATGGAGCACAATGGGGAGTGCGCAGCATGGGGATGGAGCACGTTTGGGAGTGCGCAGCATGGGGGATGGAGCACGATGGGGAGTGCGCAGCATGGGGGATGGAGCACGATGGGGAGTGCGCAGCATGGGGGATGGAGCACGATGGGGAGTGTGCAGCATGGGGGATGGAGCACGATGGGGGTGCGCAGCATGGGGGATGGAGCACGATGGGGGGGTGCGCAGCATGGGGGATGGAGCACGATGGGGAGTGCGCAGCATGGGGGATGGAGCACGATGGGGAGTGCGCAGCATGGGGGATGGAGCACGATGGGGAGTGTGCAGCATGGGGGATGGAGCACGATGGGGGTGCGCAGCATGGGGGATGGAGCACGATGGGGAGTGCGCAGCATGGGGGATGGAGCACGATGGGGAGTGCGCAGCATGGGGGATGGAGCACGATGGGGAGTGTGCAGCATGGGGGATGGAGCACGATGGGGGTGCGCAGCATGGGGGATGGAGCACGATGGGGGGGGTGCGCAGCATGGGGGATGGAGCACGATGGGGAGTGCGCAGCATGGGGGATGGAGCACGATGGGGAGTGCGCAGCATGGGGGATGGAGCACGATGGGGAGTGTGCAGCATGGGGGATGGAGCACGATGGGGGTGCGCAGCATGGGGGATGGAGCACGATGGGGGGGGTGCGCAGCATGGGGGATGGAGCACGATGGGGGGTGCGCAGCATGGGGGATGAAGCACGATGGGGGTGCGCAGCATGGGGGATGGAGCACGATGGGGGGTGCGCAGCATGGGGGATGGAGCACGATGGGGGGGTGCACACCTCCCCCCAAAACACACACACCGCCACACACGCACTGCACAACACACCACACACACACACTGGGAACCACAAACACCGCCCTACACAGACACCCACACACACAGACAACGGCGCGCACACACACAACACCCAACACACAAACACCGCAGCACGCACAAATATACGCACATGCCGCACAACACACACATTGCACAAAACATACCTCCCACCAAAACACACACACACACCCCACACAAACCGCGCAACACAAACACACAACGCTACAGACACACAGCGCTCCACAAACAACGCAACACACACAACGCAACACACAAACAACACCGCTCTCACCCCCCGCCACACCCAGACAACACCCAGAACATGTACAGCGCCCTACACAAACACTTGGTAACTACACACAAGAACATCTATATATATAACAAAAATCATACATTAACTACACAATACGTAAATTCTAGAATACCCGATGCATAGAATCGGGCCACCTTCTAGCATCAAGATCTATACATTTAGTACTAGCCAATAAATTAGTGCTACTAAATAAAGATGACCAGCCTTAAAATGTACCATGCAATACAGACAGCAAAGTTACATGGTTACTTGGAGCTATTACAGTACTGAAAAGAAATAAAGGAAAACAGTTCAGTTTAAAACAACCCCCTGGAAAGATCAACTGAAGCACTCAATTGCCCGGAAGCTACAAAATTTGACAGCTTGCCGCTTTACATCAATTTCTAGTGGTCTTAAGCCACTGTTCCTTAAAAAGTCTAATAGTAAACAAATCCCGGAGATGCATACAGTTCAGCTTCTTAAAAAAGAAATAAAAATAAAAATATTAGAAATTTTAATTTTAGCTAATTCTCTATATGCTTAAAATGCTTTTTAGATTATCTTGAGTAAGCCATATTTTACAGAGAATTAATTCAAGCAAGTCTAAACTGCTGAGAGCTATCATTTTTGGAAGCGTATATTAAGCACGCCTAAAAGGGGCAACTTTTCATTTTTGATATTTTATTTTTTCCTCCTCTTCTTCCTGAAGCTATACAGTACTGTGCAAATTAATTGGGACAAAGTATTTTTTAAGTAAAATCGTAAGTTGGTTACCAGTCAGTGATCCAAACCAGTTTTAACTGCTTTGAAAAGGGAAATGTGGAAGAAAAAGGAAAACAACACCAAGAATTGATAAAACACTTATCAGAAAAAGTAAGATTAATGCAAGAAAAACAAGTAAAGACCTCCAAAGAGACTTGTTCACTGCAGGTATTGATACAGTATTAGCGATTCGACTGTACGGCGCAGGCTCCTGGAAGTTGGTCGGAGGGCAACAAAGCCAGTAAAGAAACAACTTCTGACATCTTTAATGAAGGCAAAACGACTCGCATGGGCAAAAAAATATAAATCTTTGACAACTAGCCAGTGGAAAAAGGTAGTTTTAGTGATGAAACCCATCTTTTTGTTCAAGGGTGCACAGCAAGTGTTGTTAGAAGAAGCAAAAATGAACCATTGCGAGCTGATCATAGTCAACAAACTGTAAAACCCTCAAAAACAGATGTTTTGGGGCGTTTTTACAGCTGATTGTACAGGGAGCTTATTTCCTGTTGATGGTATGATGAATTCATCCAAATATATAGACGTTTTATTGTGCCGTTCATGCGTAAATTTGAAGGGACATTCCAACAAGATTTAGCTCTATGCCACAATTCCAAGTGTGTGAAGAAATTCCTGGAAGAAAATAAAGAAAAAGTGCTGGACTAGCCTGGCAATTCACCTGACTTAAATCCTATAGAAAATTTGTGTAGGATTGTGAAGAGACGTCTTGGCAAAATGGACTGTACAACCAAAGAACGCATGATAAACATACAAGTGTGGTTCCATGATGAAGAATTGATGAATTTATGCAACTTGGTAGAATCAATGCCAAAACGCATTGAAAATCTCATATCTGCTGAAGGAGGACATATTTCTTACTAAAATTGGTATTTACGGTAACTGTGCATTATAATATTTTATTATTAAATATTCAAACATATGTGATTTTTTGCTTTGTCCCAATTAATTTGCACAGCACTGTAACTAGTTTTAAATTTCCATCTACCGGTACGTATCCATACCAGCACTTTTTTAGTGAGCCGAGTTGTAGTTTTCAATGTTATCATTCATTTTACTATACAATGTACAAAAAAAATGGTAAAATGTCAAAGTGGGATGCAATGTTGTAAAAAAACGTAATTCTGCAAAAAAAATTTCATTGCATGGTAAAAAGTATATCAAAACTTGATTTCCAAGGTCAGTACAATTGTGGTAATGCTGAACCTTACATGGCTTTTTTATGGACAAATTTGGAAGCTTCTAAAGAACAATGTCATATTCAGAGACACAAAGTTCTTATTTTTCTATCGATGTAGCCGTGCGAGGCCATGGTCATGTCGTAGGAGAGTAAATGGAAGCCGGTACTCCATATAGGACAGCACTCAGATATTAGCATCAGAATCTAAATGGTTAACTAGTACTGATCCAAGTTAGCATCAGTAACTGCTGTCAGGCATATAATGGTTGTATTACACAGCCAGCAACTACTATATGTGGACTAAGGTCAGTCCACCCATGCAAACCTCAACGCGTACATATATACTGTATGTCCATTAGCACTACGGGGTTGATTATATACTATACCACAAGATGTTAAAATAAGATGTTAAGAAATTGTGACAAACAGTTATGGAATATGGGTCAGTTAATCAATGCAAATCGTAATTTAGTGATGTTGCAAAATGCTTAAAGGGAATCTGTCAGCAGGTTTTTACTATGTAATCTGAAGACAGCATGCTGCAAGGTTTAAAACATAGAATTTAGGGATGCCTGTCTTCTCAAGGTCTGATCTGTTATTTATTTGCTATGTTTGCATAACCAGCAAGACTTATAGCTACATAGGTTAAAAAAAGACCTAGGTCGATATAATTCAACCTTCCTCCACCAATTACACCAATTCTCATTACTCAGACTACAACGTCAGGCACATGGCAGTCCATCAGGCCCCTTCTTCTGATTGACACATTACTGTCAATGTACAATCTCTATTAAGAACCTGGTGTGAGCGGGAAAGCTCTCTCAGCTCTGCTTCATGGCTAAATCGAAAAATTCAGATAGTGTCAGAACAGTTGCACCCATTAGTCTAAGTAATACATCGTTCGATTCAGGATTACTTTGCCTACATCATGCTGTTATCAGATGAAATAGCAAAAACCTGGTGACAGATTCCCTTTAAAGGCAACGAGTCAGGAGATTCATGAGCCCCAAACCATCAACAGCATGAAACAGGAACTAGCTCCCTTGTACCATACAATTATGCTTTATTATGAAAAGCTGTGCTGTTTCAAAGCAAGCATAATTTGGAAAATGAGCCGTGAATGGAGACAAGAGTCATCGAAGCAGGTGCCTACTAGATTCTTCCCTTATAACTGACAGGTCTCTTTCTAGGCAAACATTAAGAGACTGCCAATTAAAAGGTCCAGTACGTTAATATTGATGGAACGCCCCCGAAACCTTTCGCCAATCGTCTGTACCCCGCACCAACGGTATCCAGATGTGATCAATTGAAGAGCTGCACAGCATCGTCATCTACATAGTGGCAGCGGCTGAATATTGCACATTCGCTTCATTTAAAAGAATAAGGGTCAATCTGCAGTATCCCGCTGCGGCTCTTATGCAGTTTTATGGAGCTGTGCTGTTCCAAGCCATAACTAAGCAGATAAGGCTGCCATCGGCACCGGATAAGGCTGCTTTCACACTACGTTTTTTTTAACATGCGTCATGAACGTTTTTTTTGCTGTAAAAGTGGATCCTGATTTTACAAAGAAAAACGCATGCAAACGCATGTGTTATTTTGCAGGATCCTGTCACTTGAAGTTTATGGGCGGGCATTGGAGTCATGTGATCGGAAGTCAGTGGAACTGAACGTGATAGACTGGGAGCCGGCATCTGACAGCTGCGGATGCTGGTAACGAAGGTAAACATCGGGTAACTAAGTGAAGTGCTTTGCTTGAATACCCGATATTTACCTTGGTTACGAGCGTCTGCAGCTGCTAGAAGCCGGGCTGCCTGCACTCTACACACGTAACCAAGGTAAACATCTGGTAACTAAGCGAAGCGCTTTGCTTGGTTACCCGATATTTACTTTGGTTACGAGCGTCCACCGCTCTCAGGCAGGGAAGAGGGAGGGGGAGAGAGGGAGGGGGAGAGAGAGACTGATCCCGCCAGGCTGGTTTCTGGGCATGCTCAGTAGAGCAAGCAGGATCCTGTCTATCAGCATACCAGCGTTCACATGCATTTGCGTGCAGTATAGTCAGGATGCAGTGAAACACAGTATTTGGACACAGCTCAAAAACGCTACAAGTATCGTTTTTGAAAAAAGTTAAAAAACTGCAAGTCGCTGGATCCTCACTATAACGCATGCAAACGCAGGTGAACGCATGTTGACGCGAGTCCATTGCAAATGCATTGAAATGAAAACGCATTTGCACTGGATCCGTTTTTGCGTTAAAAAAACGGTCATGACGCATGTTAAAAAAAACGTGTGAAAGCAGCCTAAGCTGCTGGGTGTCGCACCCCACAGATCTGATATTGATCACCTATCCTAAGTATCAGCCATCAATATTAAATTATCACACAACCCAAATGTAGCAAAGTGACTTATTTTACATTGACCCCATTTGATGAAACTTGGAGTCAACTTTTAAAATGAAATGAGCATAATGTCTGTGACATCACAACATTTAGGACTGTATAATTAACTCCACACACTACACTGCCCATTTGCTGAGATGCATTATGCCAATGAGTCACATTAATTGCTGGCTTGAAACCTACCACCGAGATGTGCACTTCAAACAGTTATGTTATTTTAATAAGCAACAAAGCGGTGATTTACACATAATTAATGGAATGCTATAATTAATGTTGTGTCTAATTTCCAAGCAAATATGTTGACTAATTTAGTTTTTCATGTTAGCAAGTAAACGCGTGTGTGCATATATTCATTTTACAGCTCGTAAATAATCCCAAATTACATTACAAAAGTCTCCACATTACCTAACTACGATAAAAGCGAGATCTCATGAATGAGATGTGGGCATCGCACTAATATAAAACAAATAGTGTGTGATTAACTAATGTAATTACAATTCAGAGTTCTGTCTGATTAAAGATTTGTAATAACTGAAGAAAACATATATCACATTCTCTTGACTCTAGTTCCTTACTGGAGTTTAGAACAATAGCAAAGTATCTCTTAGAAATTGTCATTTAAAAACTCCCCACTGAGAGTTAATGACAAGTATTCAAGAAAGAAATGTGAACTTAATAGGAGTCTGTCAGCAGGATTTCACACCCCAAACTATATATACGTGCTTGTAGCTCTTTCACGGACAAGTCCAGGAACACCTTTACATGGCCAGTCTGTTACTCTATTACTGAGAAATCAGCATTTGAATTGATATGAAAATAGATACTGTAGATCTAAAGCCTCTGTCACTCCAGCTCTATTCCTCACCTAGAGACGCCTCCTCAAGCTTGGAAGATCAACAGGTTAAAAATAGCTAGTTTTTGTTCTTAATTTATTTGTGCTGCTACCTCGAATATTCCATTATTGCCTCTTTTTTTATCTGTTATAATATTTATGTTCTTTACATCGGGGCGCTGCTCACAGGACTCAATGGGGTGCTTAGCATTATTACCCTGAAAGCCATGCCTCATTAGCAAACACCCAAAAAAATAGCAGTTTATAAAAAAACATATTTCTGGAGTTGTGTAAAGCAATAAAATAATCCCGGAAAATAATCAGAACAACAAGAATAAACTAGGAGCAAAAAAAAATAAAAACCTAGTGACAAGTTTTCTCTAAAGGGATCCAACAACAGGAAGATGAAAAATCGACCGCAAACAGCTGCTATGCCAAACAACTTCTTTTTTATTCAAGCGTTCTTTTCATCGGTGCAGATAAAAATGCGGGAGGTGACTAGGATGCGAGTCCCTCCAAAGGACGACGGCCGTTTCGTCTGTAAGCCAGACTTCTACGGGTCCACCGATGAAAAGAACGCTTGAATAAAAAAGAAATTGTTTGGCATAGCAGCTGTTTGCGGTCGATTTTTCATCTTCCTGTTGTTGGATCTCCTAGCTGCTCAATACCGACCAGCACGCTGCGCCTGCAAACCAGCGCTACATGGCAGTCATCAGCACGTGAGCCACTGAACTTGGAGGTAATCTGAGGGCAGGCGGTGCAGGACTTGTTCACTTGTTGCTACAGTATATTTGTTTTCTCTAAAGGGAACCTGTCACCAGGTTTTTTCCCTATAAGCTGCGATCACCACCAGTGGGCTCTTATATACTGCATTCTAACATGCTGTATGTAAGAGCCCAGGCCTCTGTGTAGAACATAAAAAAAAACTTTATAATACTCACCTAAACCGGTCGCTGCAGTGGATGTGTCTCAAATGGGCGTCTTCGTCCTCCGGTACCGGCGCCTCCTCTTTTGGCCATTTTCGTCCACCATCTTCTGAAGCCGCCGTGCATGACGCGTCCGATATCATACACAGTCGCCGGCATTCAGGTCCTGAGCAGGCGCACTTTGATCTGCCCTGAGTAGGGCAGATCGAAGTATTGTAGTGTGCATGCACGGGACCGGCGAGTGTGTATGACGTAGCCGCATTATGAACCCAGGCTTCAGAAAGAGGATGAAGATGGCCGAAAAAGGAGGCGCCGGCACAGGTGGACGAAGACATTTGAACCACATCCATATTTTATTCACTGTGTTCACTATATGGTAAAACTGACATATCAGTGTTGATGCCTGAGGTCGGTGCGAGTTCATAGACACCAAACATGAATAGGTTTACTTTTATCTAAGGGGTTAAAAAAATCAGACGTTTGTCCGAAAAAAGTGGCATACATTTTACGCCAAATTCCGTGACCCGTAGTGTTCTCATTTATCGGGATCTATGGCTCAGTGATGGCTTATCTTTTGCGCCTCGAGCTGACGTTTTTAACGGTACCATTTTTGCGCAGATGCTTATTATTGCGCAGATGCTTAAATTATAATCGCCTTTATTGCATTTAACGCAAAATTTGTGGCGACCATAAAACGTAATTTCGGTGTTTGGAATTTTTTCACCGCTTCGCCGTTTACTGATCAGATTAATTGATTTTATATTTTGATAGATCGGACGTTTCTGAACGCGGCGATACCAAATGAGTGTATATTTTTTATTGTCTTAACCCTTTAATTTTCAATGGGGTGAAAGGGGGGGTGCATTGAACTTTTAGGCTTTTTTTATTTTTTAAAACTTTTTTAACTTTTTTTTTTATTTTACTAGGTCCCCTAGGGGACTATTGGATCAGCTGTCTGATCGTTCTGCCATATCTGCTGATCACAACTACACAGCTATGAAGAGCAGATATACTGATTTCCTGTCTCACCCAGCTCTCGGTTGCGTGAGACGTGAAGTGAGTCATGTGAGCTACAGGAGTCATCACATGACCCTGTGCTACCATGACAACCACCGGAAGTCACATGATCACGTCATGTATCTTCCGGTATCGGCTGGTGAGTAAATGTTTACCGCGGTCGCAATTATGATGGCGCTGTCACTTCTTGACAGTGCCATTTAAGGAGTTAAAAGGCACAGGCGGTTAACGATTCCGCACGTGCCTGGCAAGCACATGTCAGCTGTAAAAATCAGCTGATATGTGCGCCGGTCGCTGCAAGCTGCTTGCAGCAGACTGTGGGCATTAACACTATGACCGTTAGGATGCAAGATTACTGCCCGCGGTCGTTAAAGGGTTAAAGTGAACCTGTTACCAGATTTGTCGCTTATGAGCTGTGACCACCATCAGTGAGCTCTTATATACGGCATTCTAGAATACTGTGTATATGTCTATAAGTGTCCAGGCCGCTCTGTATAACGTAAAAAACACCTTTTATTTTAGTCTCCTGCAGGGTGATCAGGTCTGATGGGCATCAGAGGTCTTAGTGGGGTGCCTCCTATCTTGTGATCGCCATCCTCCTCCTTGCTTCATGTGGATGACACGTTCTACGTCATCCACACAGAGGCTGCAATTGCACTCCTGCGCATGCACACTTCTCTCAGGCCTGCAGGTCAAAGTATTGTAGACAGGGGTGGTCTTTAACCTTTCCCCGCGCCTGAACTTTACAATACTTTGCTGTGCCCTCAGCAGGCCAGAGAGAACTCTGCGTGCACAGGAGCGCATATGGCGGACTCTGTGTGGATGACGAAGGACGCGTCATCCACATGAAGCAAGGAGGATGGCGATTACAAGAAGACAGGAGGCGCCGGACCAAGACCAGTAGCGCCCATTGGACCTGACTGCCCCGTAGGAAAAATAAAAAGTGTCTTTACGGTTGCATTTTTCCTGCCAAGACATGCAGTAATGATGCAGAAATGTCTGCACCAAAAACGTTACACGTATGCATACTCTAACAATGGTGATACAATGGGTTTCTCTGTACAGTGTTTTCAAATGTTTAGCTTTTCATAAATGATCATACAACCAGGTAAGAATGGTGGTACCACAGGTATCTCTGTGCAGTGTTTTTCAGGTGCTTACCTTTAACCTACCTGCTTCAGGGGCATTGGTACTGCAATTCATCAGCACCTCTTTAAGGTCTACACTACTGTGCCAGTGTCTATCTCTCAACTCTCCAAAGTTGTTGCAAATGGCTGTCTGAACTGGACACCATCAGCTCCACTTCCAATTCCCTCACAAACTTTCCACTGTGACAGCTATATCTCAGACCCTGAGGTTCCAGAAGTCTGGCAGCATGCCCTAACTCCCAGGTCTTGACTACCATCGGCAGCACGGTGGCTCAGTCTTGACAGTCTTGCAGTGCTGGGGTCCTGGATTCCACTCCCATTGAGGGCAAATTCACAAGGAGTTTGCATGTTCTCCCTGTGTTTGTGTGAATTTCCTTCGCTACTCTGGTTTCCTCCCACACTCCAAAGACACACTGATAGGGACATTAGATTGTGAGTTCTAATGGGAACAGTGATAATCACATCTGTAAGGCAATGTGGAATTAAAAGCGCTATATAAGTGAGTAAAATAAATAAATCAAGTTTGTGAGTCCAACTAAACCGATTGGCGGGAGGGGAATTCTCTGAATCAGATCTGTCATGGCTTCACATGCTCCGAACTAATCAATGCCAACATCCTACCTACTGTGGGATGGAGGAACGACATTATTGGAATGATCAGAATGGTATTCTATTACCTATTATTATAATGTTCTGACTGAGCTCACGTCCTGTTTGCAAATGTTTCTTTTTAAAATGTTATTTTCATTTTAATAAAAATTATGATTACGTAAAAAGTTGCATTAGAATAAAATGTGAGATGACACATCTGGACCATGCCATGCTGCTTTTCCACTTCATTACTATCTGCCAAAGTTTGCCAACTATTAATTTCTTGGCCACAATCTTTTCAATGAGGTGTCAGGAAGATTGCACCAAGCAACGAGGGCAATTGTCACTATGCTAAGGGCAAAGAAGGTGTAAAGGCCACTTCCCACACAACGACATCGCTAGCAATGTCGCTGGTGAAAGCACCCTCCCCCGTCGGTTGTGCATCACAGGCAAATCGCTGCCCATGGCGCACAACATCGCAAGGACCCGTCACACATACTTACCTGCCTAGCGACGTCGCTGTGGCCGGCGAACCGCCTCCTTTCTAAGGGGGTGATTCGTACGGCATCACAGAAACGTCACACGGCAGCCGTCCAATAGAAGCAGAGGGGCAGAGATGAGCGGCCGGAATATCTCACCCACCTCCTTCCTTCCTCATTGCCGGCGGCCGCAGGTACTATGTTGTTCCTGCGGTGTCACACATAGCGATGTGTGCTGTCGCAGGAACGACGAACCACCTGCGTCCTGCTACAGCAACGATATTTGGGATTAGAACGACGTGTCAATGATCAACGATTAGGTGAGTAATTTTGATCGTTAGCGGTCGTTCGTGCGTTTCACAAGCAACAATGTCACCAACAAGGCCGGATGTGCCTCACAAATTCCGTGACCCCAACGACATCTCGTTAGTAATGTCGTTGCGTGTAAAGTCCCCTTAAGGCTGATGAAACAAAGGGAATCTGGATTTAACCAGAGGCATGCTATCCTCAGCTCAGCTACATTTGTTAATTAATGCCTCTGCTGCCCCATACGCCATAATTTCAGACTCATGTCTGGTAACCTGCAAGCTCAAATACTACCTAATGGTATATTTGAAAAAAAAAACAACCCAAGAGCAAAGTTCATTTTGATCAATGCTCTTATAATGATAATAATAACAACAACAATTTCCACAATTAGATGTGTTTAAAAAAATAAAAAAACAAACAGAAGTGACCCCATTTTAGAAACTACCCCAATAAAGGATTTTATCCAGGGATATAGTGAGCATTTTGAAACCACAGGTACTACATAGAATTTGATAACGTTAGGTCGTCATATGAAAAATTTCATTTTTTTCACAAATACGTTGCTTTAGCTGCAAATTTCTCACTTTTGCAAGAGAAAACATCAAAAAGAAGACCCCACAGTTTGTTACCACTATCTTATGAGCACGGCCCCACATGTCATCAAACAATTCTGTTTAGACACATGGCAGGGCTCCAATCTGGGCAGAACTGTGATGCAGACATTTCAGCATCAAATTAGCATCGCCTGACAGAAAACCGCAAAACTGTTTTTGTGCATTTTTTTTGCCAAGACATACAAATTTGGTGCTGAAATTTATACACAAAATTCCTTCACAAGACCTGCATTTTTTTGCCAGGAGGTGTAGATTGGGTGCAGGAATTTGGTGTATAAATTTAAGCACAAAATCTGCACCTTTTGCAAAAAAATATGGTTTTCTGCCAGGAGATGTGGGTCTGTGAACTCAATGAACTCAACTGAGGTGAGGTCACTGAGTTTAATGAGGTCACCTTAGGTCAGTTTACTTGAAGTCACAGGTGGGGTAAGTAGGAATTTCCAGCTGTGACCGCAAATAAACTGAGTGATGTCACCACTCATCGTTACGGCTCAGTCAATCTGTGCCTTAAGCCCATAGCAAGTGGACGTGTTCTGTGCCCGCACACTGTGGCTTCAGAGTGTACAAGAGCCAGAATAGTCATGGGACCTTGTGTGGATTATGTGAGAACTGGGTGTTTAGTGGTAATACAGGGGTGAAAGAGGGTGTTTTTTGAATTTTATTTTTTTTAAAAAAAGATTTTTTTCTGTGCTTGTGTTTATTTCTTTTCACTTACAGATTAGTAATGGGGGGGCCTCATAGATGCCTCCCATTACTAATCTAGGGCTTAGTGGTAACTGTAAGCTGTAATTAACCCCTGATATTAGCTCGATTGCAACCGCATCAGGGCAATCGGGATGACCCAGGTAACCATGAGCCTCCCCAGCCTGAGAATACCAGCCCTGAGGTATCAAAATTGGGGGGGACAGCAAGTCGATTTATTTTAATTATTTATTTAAATAATTTAAAAATCAGTATGGGGTTCTTCTTATTTTGATACACAGCCAAGTTAAGAACACAGCTGGTAGCTGCAACCGTATGCTTTATCTGTGCTGGGTATCATAATATGGGAGACCCTACGACATTTTATAAATGTATTTATTTTTACACTGATAGAGACGTACACAGTGTACAATTCCAAGCAGTAAGACACGCTGTCACACAGGGTGGAGGCGTGGTCTGACTGCAACCAATCACAGATGCCAGGACTACGTGTGGGCGGGGGAATTAATAAATATGTATGAGGTTAATGAGTGGCCTGGAAGTAGTGTTACCGCCGCGCGGGATACTGGTAAGTATAACACACCTGTTTTATTCTTACTTTCTTTTTAATTATCCGGATAGCAAGTTCTCTGAGAACTCCAGACCTGGGATTGTTGCTTCGGTACTAGATAACTCACGTGGATACGGACTTTTACAGTCCGGGTTCACTCATCACTAATCATCATGCCATACTGTGTAGCACGATGACTAACATTTGCAGTATGTTAAAAGCAACTTCACCCTTCATGATCAGCAGATTTGCCCAATGTTCATGTGTGGTGAATGAGCAATTGACAATAGAATACAGCAGGACAGATAGAATGTTTACCAAGCAAAGCAGACACTAAGAATAGCACTTAAAAGACCTCATGAGACCCAAAGCAATAAGGGTTGGTAAGTGCCAGGCTCTCACACACATATTGGAAAGTCCCATTGCATATGATAAAATCACAAATGTTACGACAATTAATGACTATTCAGTCATTTTATATATATATATATATATATATATATATATATATATATATATATACTAGAAGGTGGCCCGATTCTAACGCATCGGGTAGTCTAGAATGTGTATGTTTGTTAGCAGATTGAATAATCTATATATATAATTGCCCTCCACCAGCATCAGCCTCTCTCCTTCCAGCCTCCCCCAGCATCAGCCTCCGCCAGCATCAGCCTCTCTCCTTCCAGCCTCCCCCAGCATCAGCCTCCCTCTCCCAGCCTTCCCCAGGATCAGCCTCTCTCCTCCCAGCCTCCGTCCTCCCAGCCTTCCTCAGCATCAGCTTTCCCCTCCCAGCCTCCCTCAGCATCAGCCTTCCCCAGCATCAGCCTCTCTTGTCCCAGCCTCAGCCTCTCTCCTTCCAGCCTCCCCCAGCATCAGCCTCTCTCCTTCCAGCCTCCCTCAGCATCAGCCTCCCCTTCCCAGCCTTCCCGAGGATCAGCCTCTCTCCTCCCAGCCTCCTTCCTCCCAGCCTCCCCCTCCCAGCCTCCCTCAGCATCAGCCTTCCCCTCCCAGTCTCCCCCAGCATCAGCCTCCCCAAGCATCAGCCTCCACCAGCATCAGCCTCTTTCCTTCCAGCCTCCCCCAGCATCAGCCTCCCCAAGCATCAGCCTCCACCAGCATCAGCCTCCACCAGCATCAGCCTCCCCCAGCATCAGCCTCCCCCTCCCAGCCTCCCCCAGCATCAGCCTATCTCCTCCCAGCATCAGCCTCTCTCATCCCAGCATCAGCCTCTCTCCTCCCAGCATCAGCCTCTCCTCTCTGTCCCCAGCATCAGCCTCTCTCCTCCCAGCCTTCCCCAGCATCAGCCTCTGTCCTCCCAGCCTCCCCCAGCATCAGCCTCTCTTCTTCCAGCCTCCCCCAGCATCAGCCACTCTCCTTGCAGCCTCCCCCAGCATCAGGCTCCCTCTCCCAGCCTTCCCCAGGATCAGCCTCTCTCCTCCCAGCCTCAGCCTCCGCCAGCATCAGCCTCTCTCCTTCCAACCTTCCCCCAGCATCAGCCTCCCTCTCCCAGCCTTCCCCAGGATCAGCCTCTCTCCTCCCAGCCTCCGTCCTCCCAGCCTTCCCCAGCATCAGCTTTCCCCTCCCAGCCTCCCTCAGCATCAGCCTTCCCCAGCATCAGCCTCTCTCCTCCCAGCCTCAGCCTCTCTCCTTCCAGCCTCTCCCAGCATCAGCCTCTCTCCTTCCAGCCTCCCTCAGCATCAGCCTCCGTTTCCCAGCCTTCCCCAGGATCAGCCTCTCTCCTCCCAGCCTCCTTCCTCCCAGCCTCCTTTAGCATCAGCCTTCCCCTCCCAGTCTCCCCCAGCATCAGCCTCCCCCTCCCAGCCTTCCCCAAGATCAGCCTCTCTGCTCCCAGCCTCCTCCAGCACGCCGTGCTCCTCTGCCGACACTCACACACCCGATCGCATCCACTCACACACACCCGATCGCATCCACTCACACACACCCGATCGCATCCACTCACACACACCCGATCGCATCCACTCACACACACCCGATCGCATCCACTCACACACACAGACACTGACGATATCGCACATACGCGCTCATACTCACAACATCCGGAGATACCACATGCTTCTGGCCATGTGATCCTCCGGCAGGTCCTGAAAGCTCACAGCACAGTATCGCGGCCGAGAAGCAAGCGATATCCCAGGATGTTGTGAGTGTGTGAGTGTGATGAGTGAGTGTGATGTGTGTGTGTGTGTGTGTGTGTGTGTGTGAGTGTGTACTCACCTGTGGCTCCGTGTCAGTTGGGGGAATGCGTGCGGGGCCAGAGCGAGCGTGCATTGCGTGAGGGGGGCGGGGCCTGCAGAGAGCCGGGGCGAGAGGCCAATCCGTGTGGGGGGGCGGGGCCATGGCGAACCCAGCGGCCAATCAGCTTTGTGTCACCGTAAGGACATGTCACCGTGACACAATGTCACCGTGACACAATTTTGGAGCATGACAGACAGACAGACAGAATAAGGCAGTTATATATATAGATATATATATATTTATTTTTTTTTTACCATAAACCTAATTAGTTGTATTGTACATAAAACAGTTATCAGTAGAAAGAACACCTTTCATAATAAGATATATGCACTGACGAGCAAACAAGTAACAATGTGTTGAATTTTTTACTTTCAGCCTCTATATCTCACCATCCACTATAGCTATGAATGTGAGACTACCTTCATTTTATAGACAATCATCTTGACTATCTTATTCATAAATATGACTTGCACCTATATAGCATATGATTATTTATGCAGATTCTTGTCATGTCACTGCATTGTTACTGGTTTGCTCCTGGTGGTGGGAAAACTATTTTTCTTCCTGTATACTACAAATTACAACCTGTTCTCACATTCTATAATATCTCAGTGTATTATTTAGTTGATTACTAAGTGAAAGGTCACTGGTTTAAATTGAGGAGCAGCCATGATGATTTCCCAAAAAAAGAGAAACAGCATCATCCAGGTCATCAATAGTGGTCTCTCGGCCTAGAAAGTTGCCAAACTGCATCATATGTGTGCCATGACAGTTGAAAGAATAAAATTGAAGTCCATTAATCCATTCAAATGCCAAGATGTGGATACTCAGACAAAATATTGGAATCAGCAAGGCAGCTCTTTACAAGGTCTATGAATTCTAGTGCTACAAACGGGTGATTTGGAGCGATGGGGCGGCACTGTGGCTCAGTGGTTAGCACTGCAGTCTTGCAGCGCTGGGGTCCTGGGTTCAAATCCCATCAAGGACACCATCTGCAAGGAGTTTGTATGTTCTCCCCGTGTTTGCGTGGGTTTCCTCCGGTTTCCTCCCACACTCCAAAGACATACAGATAGGGACTTTAGATTGTGAGCCCCAATGGGGACAGTGTTCCTGATGTATGTAAAGCGCTGCGGCATATGTTAGCGCTATATAACAATAAAGATTTGATTTTTTTTTTGATGAGACAAAAGTCAATAGACTAGGCTCTGATGGATGCAAATGGGTCTAGAAGAAACAAGAGAAAAAGGGGATATTGGACCGAGAAATTGAAGAATCTGCCAAGTTCAGTGGAGGAAGCCTCATGATATGGAATTGTTTCACAGACAAAGGTTGTGGGATACTTGACCAGGATCAATGGTGGTCTCAATGCTGAGCTACATGTGAGTATCCTAAAATACAAGTTGATTCGTATAGTCGAGTACTATAGGTATGAAATTAACGACAATATGTAGCAGCAGGTTAACGTCCCGAAGTATACGTCAGGATTGGCAAAGAAATGGCTCAATGACAATGAATTAGAGGTGCTGGATTGGCCCCCACAGTCCCTAGACCTCAAGTAAATCGAGGACTTATAGATGGAGTTGAAAAAAATAGCTGTATATATACCCAAGTAAGTCGACTAGTATGCATCAACATGGGGAACATGTAGAAGAAACCTGGGATCAGATTTCAGTCGAGACATGCTTGAATCTGATAGAGACCATGCACGTAAGGAATCAACTAGTGTTGAAAGCCGAAGGTGAATTTACAAAATAATAAAATTTCATATTTAGATTTTTAGGAGCAAAACAGTAACAATGCAGTGACATGACAAGAATCCGCATAACTAATCATATGCAAGTCAAATTTATGTATGAGATAGCCAAGATAATGGTCTATGAAATGAAGGTGGTCACACTTTCGAAGCTGAAGTGGATGGTGAGATATGGAGGTGAAAGTGAAAAGTTCAAAACAATGTTGCCCTTTTCCTTGTCAGTGCATAACCTTATATACATGTCTAGGTGTTTCACTCAGAGAACCAGTTGTTACAATAATCATATTTTTTTTATGATATGAAAAACTAGAGATTCAACAGTGAGAAATCTCTAGTTCAGCAAATGTCTAACGCTGATGATTTTTGAATAAAATGGCTTTGGCCTTCAGCCATTTAGAGTGAGGAGTGGTGCACATTATATTCATTAGCTTTTCAACAGTGAAATTGCCGACAGCCATTCTTATTTCCCAAAAGTGCAGTGAAAACAGAGCTCTTTATCTGCTGAACAGAAGTCTCCGTGTGATAAAACTGTGCAATCATGCTCAAGAGGGCAGCAGTTCTGACAAGTGGAGTAAAAAAAGAGAATTGTGAGCCTGCACATACTGCTGTGTTATTAGTTACCTCACTTGGCATGAGAACTGTTTTGCTGACTACGGCAGGTCAACACTTCATTGAGTAATTAAACCAAAACATTTTTCCTACTTGTTTTCTAAACTGGGAATATTTCTCGAAATATATTATCTGCAACTTAACTGTTTTCTTTCCACAAGAGATCGTATACTTGATTCAACCGCCTTGGCCGTACAGGAAATACAGGAGAACGAAATGTACAATACAGGTATGGAGAATGGAAGAATTTAAAGAATTGTGCGGTTAAAAGCATAGGTACTAAATGACTACCGCCCATAGGTGGCACTAGTGTTTCCTGTCCTCTTCTCAGAAGGGAATAATTGCATATTTAAAATTTCTATGGCCTATAAGCCTCCTTACACTAAATGGCTCTTCAAATATTTCATACCACTAAATGTAAGTATTACTCTTTCCTGGTGTTATTATATGAGTTCTTCACTTCACTTAGGGGTACTTTGCACACTGCAACATCGCTAGCCGATGCTAGCGATGCCGAGCGCGATAGTACCCGCCCCCGTCGCAGATGTGATATCTTGTGATAGCTGCCGTAGCGAACATTATCGCTACGGCAGCTTCACACGGACTTACCTGCCCTGCGACCCGACTGTTCCTAAGGGGGCGGGTCGTGCGGCGTCAAAGCAACGTCACACGGCAGGCGGCCAATAGAAGCGGAGGGGCGGAGATGAGCGGGACGTAAACATCCCGCTCACCTCCTTCCTTCCGTATAGCCGGTGGAGGCAGGTTAGGAGATGTTCCTCGCTCCTGCAGCTTCACACACAGCGATGTGTGCTGCCGCAGGAACGAGGAACAACATCATATCTCCTATTGGTGTGACATTATGAAAATGTACGACGCTACACAGATCACCGATTTACGACACTTTTGCGATTGTTTATCGGTGCATCTAGGCTTTACACATTGCAATGTTGTTACTGGCGCCGGATGTGCGTCACTGTCGATTTGACCCCGACGATATCACAGTAGCGATGTCGCAACATGCAAAGTACCCCTTAGGGTTTCCATATGTTTTCGACTTAAAAAAAAGTCCCAAATGTACTGTTTTTATGTATGTCTGAAATGTTTGCGCAACTTTTGTGACATTTTAGTGGAACAAAAAGATGCAATAAGGTAAAAGACAGAAAAGAAGATCACTTTTTATTCTGTGTGCGCCAGTTTAAAGAATTTGGTGCAAAAACGTCAAAGAATATCAGAAAACAAAAAACAAGCATGATTAAAAAAAAAACCAAACACCAAAACCTCAAATGATGAATTAAGACCATTATGTATTTAAATACTTTAGATGTATTTTTTTCCCAATCTTAGTAAATGTCCATTGATCTAAGGCCATGTGCGCACAAGAAATTTCTTGAGAGTCTAAAAGATTAGCGCAATTGCGTTCAAAAAACGCACCAATAACACACGCGTTTTTTACCGCATTTTTGATTCGTCTTTGATGGGCTTTTTCTGCAGGTTGGTCCCTGCGATTTTTTTTTACCATTATCTATGGCAATATACGCAGGTCCCTGCAGAAAAGTAGTGACATGCACATTCTTTTTCTCACGAAATTCTGCAGAAAGAATGTTCCTGAGAAAAAAACGCAGTGTGCGCAGCTATTTTTTTTTTCCAGAGGTTTTGCTGGGGAATGTCTGCAGAAAGGTTACAACCATTTTCTCAAGAAATTTCTGCAGCAAAAACGCAAAAAAAGACAGGTAAAAACGCAGTGTGCGCACAGGGCCTAACAATGTTCTCTATTACTTTTATAAACTAAATGTGCATAAAAAGCTGCCTGACGTGCATTTCATTCTATTTATTGTGGGTTCTTAAACAATTTTGGGCCGAATCAGCAAAGTTTTGATGCCAGAAACTCAAAGTTGCAGTCAAATTTGCGACTTTTAGTATTTTTACACCAATATTTCCCAGCTATGACAAAATGGCAGGAGTGGAACAGAGGCACGGCTGGGGCTGGGACATAAAAAAAGCTCATGTAACTCATGGCGAGCTATGGCCTTCCGTATGCCATAAATTTCACTCCTGTACCTGAAATACACAATCAAGAACATCTGACTTCAGCATGGTTCCTCATCAATTAATTGGGCTCTTTATGTTCCTCGCTCAACAAGGGGCCATGCCATAGCTAGCATGGGATGTGACTTCATTCAAGAGGTTGTGACTTATTATGCATGCTATATGCCAACTAACAGGTATTGAAAAGGTGAACTTGTCAGGTAATATGCAAGATTTAGCAAATAATATGAGTCTATGTGTAAATTTGCATGAGAGAGATCTACAAATTAAATTTATCATGGTTTATTCCACTTCTACATGGCTGATTCAGGTCATTAAATGACTGCCAATCAGCACTATACAAAGAGGTAGGTAGCAATTTACTAGCTAGTTTAGGTTGATGAACATTCAATGTGCATAGAGCTCTTATTAAAGGGAACCAATCTCCAGGATTTTCCTATATAACCTAAAGCCAGTGCTATACTGGCACCATCAGGTTGATTCTATATAGACCTTTAGTGGTCAGCTCTGATGTTTAGGTTTTGAAATCCAAAAAAGTAAAGCTTATAAAATCGGCAGCTTGTTGAGTGACAGCAGCTGAGGATCAGATAATATCTGTGGAGGTATTCACAGTTATCCCTCCCCCTGTTAGAATTTGCATAAATATTATACAATCGATTTACTTTTACTTGCAGGACCTGTGGTGAGGTCATACCCGTGTGACCCGTGGTATCAGCTTTGTTGGCTGAGGCCCCGTCCCTTCTGGTCACATGAGTAAGACCTCACCACAGGTTCTGCACGTAAAAGTAAATCGGTATAATACTTATACTAATTCTAGCCATAGGCAGTCAGAAGGGTTAAAAGTTTATCAATAATATCTAATTTTTCCAACTAGAGTTCGTCTACGTCCTCACTGAAGTGACAATTTCATATTTCCCAGAGGAGCATTACGGCTTAAAGTCTTTTCACCATTGGCACGCTGGAATGGTGTGTCAGCCTCCGCAAGGAGAATAGCTTCCCCTTTAGAGCTCATTTTTCCAACAAAATTTAAAAAAAAACATTGTTTTAGGAACCACGTCACTTTTCAAGTAACTTTGAATGGCCTAGGTGACAGAAAATACTCAAAAATACAATTCTAAACTGTTTAAAACCACATTCACAAAGTTTATTAACCCTTCAGGTGCTTCACAGGAATCTGTGCAAAGTGGACTGAAAACAAAAAAAAAAAGATATATTTCACCTAAAACTGTAGCTTTTGCCCCATTTTATTGACCTATTATAATTTATTTAGCACAACAAAATTGACCCCAAAACTTGTTACCCAGTTTCTTCTGAGCGCGGTGATACCCACATGTTGTCAGAAACTTCTGTTTGAACAAATGGCACGGCACGGAAGGGAAGGAGCGCTATTTGAATTTTGGAAAGCAAAGTTGGCTGAAATTGATTGCGGGCATAATGTCGCATTTGCAGGGCCCCTAAGGTTCCTAAACAGCAGAAAAACCCCTCAAGTGACCCACTTTTGGAAATTAGACCCCTCAAGAATTATATTCAGGGGCATAGTGAGCATTTTGTATTCACAAGTACATCACAAAATTTGATAACATTAGGTCGTCATATTAAATTTTTTTTACACAAAATTGTTCCTTTAGCACTACATTTCTCACTTTCAAGCAATAACACAAAAAAATGGACCCCAGAATTTATTACCTATTTTCTTATGAGCCAGTTGACACCCCACATGTAGTCAAAAAGTTCTGTTTGGACAAGCGGGAGGGCCCGGTACGGAAGGAGCAATATTTGAATTTTAGAATGCAAATTTGGCTCTATATGGATTAGATTGTCTTATTTACAGAGTCTGTGTGGTTCAAGAAAAACAGCAAACCTCCATAAATGTCTTTTGGAAATTATACCCTCTTATGTGTTTACCTAGTGAGTAGCTCGATACCACCATTCTTTTTGTGGTTGATTTACAACAAATTTGAAAATTACAATATGCATCTTTCTCTTTTATTAATCTTTTTTGTACATTCTGAGAAACACCTCAAATTTGATTTCACTAGTTTTTCAGTGTTCAGAAATACCATACATCCAATATGTCACAAATGTGCCTATATATATGGTCCACCATTTGGTCTTCAGGGTCAAATTGATGGAATTCCAAGACTCATTCAGAGCTTACCGAGACATTGAGCTACCAAACATGAAAATCCTTCTAGGAAATACTGTGTTTTTTTGGACTATAAGACGCACCGGACCATAAGACGCACCCTGGTTTTAGAGGAGGAAAAAAGGAAAATAAAATTTTAAGCAAAAAATGTGGTCATGACACTCTTATTGGTCAAGGATCTGCTGCTGACACTGTAATGGGGGTAATGTCCCCAAATTCTCTACTAAGGTACCCCATCCTGGTAATGATCCTGCTGCCTTGTATATGATCCCAATCCTGGTATATATTCCCATCCTGCTATATACCACCATAATAGTATATGCCCTTATCCTGCTATATACCCCCCATCCTGCTATATACCACATCTTGCTCATATACCCCCATCCTGCTATATACCCCCATCCATCCTGCTATATACCCCAGCCATCCTGCTATATACCCCCATCCTGGTATATGGCCGCATCCTACTATATACCCCCATCCTGCTATATGGCCTGTATCCTGCGGCACACAAAAAAAAGAAACGTTTATACTCACCTTTCCTCGCTCCATGCAGCATCTCTCCTCCTCCTGTCAGTGCCGGCAGCAGCGCCGCTGACCTGTGTGGAGCCGTCACCGTTGTCTGCAGCATCGCTCATCCTCCTGTCTGCCTGTCAGCTGACCTGTGTGGAGACTAGTGGTGCACACAGCGATGACATCATCGATGTGCTCACCTCTCTCTATACAGATCAGCTGGCTGGCAGACAGGAGGATGAGTGATGCTGCAGACAACGGTGACGGGTGAGTATACTTATTCACTGCCCCCCGGGCTGATGATGATGCACGGGGGCAGTGACTACAGCCACACATGATCCCTCCAGGCTGTAGTTGCCAGAGGTGATCATGTAGGCCAGCTGTTTCATATGCGCGCATTCCCCCGCCCATCATCCCGCCACCTGTCAGCGCCGGCTTCAGGGCTGAGAGATGATGGGCGGGAGGATGGGCGTGCATATGATATGAACGGGCCCACGTGGTCACGGCAGGCTGCTACTGCCTGCTAATGCCACCGATGACCCGCTCCACCGCAGCACCCTCATTCCCCACAGCCACATTCAGACTATAAGACGCACCCCCCACTTTCCCCCAACATTTGTGGGGCGAAAGTGCGTCTTATAGTCCGAAAAAAACGGTATTACTCACAAAGGGTGGCATGCCCCTAAAAACACATTTCCTGATTATAAAACTTGGTCTTGTTAAGAAAACAGTTGTGCTGCAATTGCATATACTATAGCAGGAATAATAAACTATACTGGAGTGAAGGGCGAAATGTTCAAAATGTGGAGGAAAATGTATCCAACTATGCGGCAAACCCGAATTTGTTCCACAAATGAAAGAACACCAGCAGGGCCAGAAGGACAGTTTTAGCTTTGAAAGAGACTAGATCCCTATATAATGGAAGAATGTGCCATGCGACATGGTACACCAGAAGAGGCTCCTGCACACCAAGGTAGGAACCGCTATGTGCAAAAAAATAACCAAATCCTCTACAGAATTCTGTATTGTCCTGTATAGGAGTGTGACGCCTGCCTGGAGCCACAGACTCAGGATCGGTGAAACTGGTGGATGGAGGCAACCGCCCACAAAACAGGAACCCGAACCTTTAACCCTAATAAAGGGATTTGGAATTACAACAGGGCCCAGGTGATCGCTGCCCGTGGAAGACTGCAGACCTGAGAAGAGTAGTAACCAGGTAGGGTCAAATCCAGAAGGTAGAACAGAGACAAAAATCGTCAGGCGGGAGAGTGGTCAGATATCAAGCTAAGGGTCAAAACTGGAGCTACCAGCGAAGTACAGAAACAGCAGACAGAAGAGTGGTCAGGTAATCAAGCTAAGGTCAATATACGAGAATACAAACAAACAGCAAGGAACCATAGACTAGCAGGGAATTACAGGACAATATCTGGCACCTGCCAGCAGAAGGGAGAAAGCATAAGAGGATTGTGGTGCCTTCCTATTGGCCCCAGCTTAAAGGTAGTTACTCCAGCCGGAAGGCACACACCACCACAGTCAACCAGTGGTACTGCAGGTCCTGGTGAAACCCAGCTTAATAGATGAGCAGAGCCTGCGCCCAGGAGAGCCACTGACTCTTCTCTCGTCGGCAGCGCCGCCCACAGTGGTGACACGGTGGCGTCTGGTGATCGAAGCAGAAGTCGACTCCGGTGGAGACGTGTCTAGGAGGTTCGGCAGAAACCATGCAATAAAGCCCATAGTGTACAAATACGGGCCAGCCTAATTGTCAGAGATCCTCCAATAATATTATCTTGCCCATATCACTAGTATAAATAATATATAAGTTATATAAAAGCAAGGAAACATTTTGTGTAGCAAGACATAGTCATAAAAACAGTCACCTAAGATTAATGGTCAAAAATGTTTATGTGAGTGATCAAGTACTGGAATTATTTGCCAGCTGAGCAGACTTTTCAAGGGCATTTGTCGGGTCCATTCTGGAGCATGCAGATATGGGTATGTGGACCCAAATTTGTCTGACAATAGTTTGGCATGTGATGATCATGGCCTGGAAGTAGTTGTCAGATAATCTGACTTTCCAAGAACATTTGTGGGGTCCACATTCTAGAGAACACAGACATGGTCATGTGGACGAGAATTTGTCTGAATCATAGTTTGGTGTATGATGATCGCGGCCTGGAATTAATTGTGAAATGGGGTAAAATATATTTTACTGATGAAAATAATAATTGTTATGGGACAAGTAATAAATAGAATCTCTACTGGGGCCCACTAAACAGAATATATAAAAAAATAATAAAAAAAAAACAAAAAAAAACCCCCGCTACTACCCAAATTTATGTAAATTATGACAATTAAATAACGGGAAGTTGTGTGGTAGATCTCAAGCCAGGGGGTGACACAAAGGTCTGGTACAGATGGGCACATGGGGCAATAATAACAGGAATCATTCCTCCCATGCTTCCTACAAACCCGGCATCTTTTTGGGGACGGTTTTGGGTGGGAGTGGGAGGGATGAGTCGAATGAAATTTCGTTCTGACAGTCTCCGTACAACCTTTGACTCAAAAGCTGCCTCCTGTGTCATTGAGTTAAATAGGAAACACTCTACAATTTTCTGATGGTACTGGAGAAATGTAAGCACTCCTTCTGACACTTTGTACAGGACAAAGCTGTTATAAGTTGCAATCTGGTTTAGATAGTGTGAATATGGAATATAGTGGGAATATGGGGGCTTGTGTATCATTTTGTGTAGGTTCCTATTTTAGGCATGGTGCACTGTCCATTCTGTCTATTCCTTGTTTACATTGTGCTATTTGCAAGTTAATCACCCCCTGCCGGGCTTCTGTCCCTAAGTCCAGGGGAGGGGGGCCTGGGATCCACCTAAACTCTTTGCTTACCTGGGGGATTATTCAGTCAGGCTGGGAAAAACAAGAAAAAAGCAGGAAGATTCATTCTCTAGGGGAGAAGATGTGGCTACAGGCAGCACCCCAGAGTGCCGCTGAGAAACCCTGATTTCCCTGGAAAAGGACTGCTGAAGGATTGTGACTGATCCCCTCGACATTTATCCCATTACTGAACTACTTTACCCTCTGTGTGGTGGATTATTTGATGGACCTTCTGACTTGCTTGGAATAAATGTTCTTTGGATTGTTCAATCATCTCTCGCTCTGTTGATTGTGTGATATCGGAGAAGAACCCCGCGACAGATAGATTGCTACCTTTTTATATCAGGCCCTGGTCTTTCACTTCACCAAGTATGGTTGAAGCACCTCATTGGACAGGTTAACACCTCCCATAAATGTATAATAATCTGTTATGCAGGTCTGTTTCCCTTTGTCCCTGGTGGCGCCAATGTCTCTGACCATCACAGTGGTGTATGCATGCAGGGTGGTCATCATATATACATCTTCATTTCATTCCACTTCACTGCAAGTAGTTGACCACTTGCCAGCGAGAATGACGCCCCCTTCTCCAAACGTCTGCACAGCAGCTGTGAAGAAAAACCTACTCGCTTTTTTCTAACTGTCCCACTTTTCCTAACCGTATTTGCAGAGTGGAGGGATTTGTATAGGGGGATACTAGTATAATAATTCTCAGTGTACATGTTGAAACCTTTATCTGGAAATGGTGTCATTAGCTCTCAGACAATTTTACAAGGGCCACCAATTGTCTGGGGGAAGTTTGGTGGATTGATTTAGCGGTCCCTACCTTCGTATATAACAAAGGTGCATGTGTAACCGCTTGAGCTTTGACACATTTTGTACAATTTAACACTATATTTGACGTGCTTGGAGAGGATAAATGACAGATGGTCCTTGAAACTCGTCAAGGACTCGGCAATTAATCTTTTAGGAGTAAGGGTACCGTCACACTTTAGCGACGCAGCAGCGATCCCACCAGCGATCTGACCTGGTCAGGATCGCTGCTGCGTCGCTACATGGTAGCTGGTGAGCTGTCAAACAGGCAGATCTCACCAGCGACCAGTGACCAGCCCCCAGCCAGCAGCGACGTGCAAGCGACTCTGCGCTTGCACGGAGCCGGCGTCTGGAAGCTGCGGACACTGGTAACTAAGGTAAACATCGGGTATGGTTACCCGATGTTTACCTTAGTTACCAGCTCACACCGCTTAGCTTAGCGTGTGCAGAGAGCAGGAGCCGGCAGTGGCAGCGTGAGAGCTGCGGAGGCTGGTAACGAAGGTAAATATCGGGTAACCACCTTGGTTACTCGATGTTTACCTTAGTTACAGCTTACCGCAGGCTGTCAGACGCCGGCTCCTGCTCCTGCACATTCAGGATTGTTGCTCTCTCGCTGTCACACACAGCGATGTGTGCTTATCAGCGGGAGAGCAACAATAAAAAAACGAACCAGGGCTGTGTGTAACGAGCAGCGATCTCACAGCAGGGGCCAGATCGCTGCTCAGTGTCACACACAGCAAGATCGCTAATGAGGTCACAAAAAACGTGACTCAGCAGCGATCTCAGTAGCGATCTCGCTGTGTGTGAAGTACCCCTAAGAGTAGAGGTCTCAATTTATTTAGGCAATCATAATTGAGGGTCATTCTTAAGGGGCTTGGGAATGGTCAATAAAACACTTTCATTAGTGTTTCATATCAGGATAGGGACATTACGGCTGCATATATAGGGGTGCTGTGGACAGATTTAGTTGCCCACTAAGAACACAGAGTGGGATTTTATGCTATACACATGTTCAAGGTAATGCCCCCCAATTTTTTTTATTTCTGGAACAATTGTGGGGATCCAGGAATGGGAGTGGATGGATGTGGGATTTCGGGAAGTGTATTGATGGGCAAAAACAATTGTTTGGTGGGCAATAAGTTCTAGTACATCTTGAAAAATTCAATGCTACAAAAGGGCGAATTTAGGGGAAAAAGATTGTTTGGGATACCATAGTGGAGGGGGGACTGCAGTACATGGCCCTGCCTCTCATGTTTCAGCAGACACGATTGACTCTGCTACCATCGGGCTATGGGATCCTATGGAGAAAGCAAAGTTGTGACTGAAAACAGTTCTGCTTCCGAGGCAAATTTTATATCCTTCGCTGAATTGCAAGAGCAAAGCATTGTGCAAGTCTGCTCCACACTAAACATTTCACGAGCCATTTCATTTTATATCCCTGACTGACTAAAAAAAAAAAAATTAAACCAAATCTAACACCAGAAAACTGTCCAGTCTAAAATACTGGGGGAGGGGGGGGGACCTTTTTTCTCTCATCTGACATAATATATTTACATTTAATTCAACTTTTTTACGTGATCGTCATTCATTGCACAATGTTGATCACATGGCTGGGGTCTGAAAAAAAAATGGCTCAGATCGTGTGCCTCAGTGTGTCAGATACCCTGGTAGCGGAAACCCTGAAAATTTTCTGAATCTGTGGAACACTATACACTTATTCCTTACAGCCGTTTTATAATGGCGGTAAGGAATAAGTACCCTTAATAGCTGCCGTATTAACAAGTATTGACAGTCGTTAAGGGGCTAAAGGGCATGAAAATTAAAAGTTTGAAAATTGTGAATTTTTTGACAAATTTCAATTTTTTCAGAAATAAACACAAATAAGATCACCCAAAATGTACCACTTACGAAGTACAAGTACATGTCATGAAAAAAACAGTCTCAGAATCCCAAGGGTATGGCGAAACGTTCTAGAAATATTACGTCAAAGTGACGCTGATCAGATTTGACAATGAGAATCGGTTATTAATGTGTTGATGTACTGCAGAGAATAATCATTTTTACGAGGCATAAAAGATAATTTCTCCCGACAAAGTGCGGTTTGCTCGTTCATCGGGTGATCAGCAGCCTGTTTACACGTTGTGGTAATCATGGTACAAGGGTTTCTACAAAGGCTCTATCATGATTATCTTGCAGTGTAAATGTCCCTTTAGACACCAGATCTATCCATTTTATAATTCCCACCATAAGCCTTTGGCAATCATAACCGTATATAATTGTCAAGGGATTGCCAAACCCCAAAATTTGTTATTTGCACGTACATTATGATTTCTGTCTTTTTCCAATTCATACCTACATTTCTTATCTTCTTGCTATTAAAAATAACTGAAACAGTAAAAATGTCTAACCTAGAGAAACTATCCTTTTTCCTCATTTATATTATTATGTTATGGTCGTAATAGAGAATCTGTCACCAGGTCTTTGCTACCGCATCTGAAAGTAGAATGATATAGAGGTAGAGACCCTGATTACAACGATGTGTGACTTACTTTACTGGGTGCTTCACTTTTGATTAAAAACCATTTTAATTTCTGCAGATCTCTCAGTTCTCTGAATGCTGAGCTCTGTATAACCTCACCCACACCGACTGGAAGACAGCAGACAATCAGTGATGGGGGTGTAGGTGGACTAGCTGGCAACAGGCCAAGTAGTCCTCTAATGATAATCTCTTGCTGATGAACAAGGGATTTTATAAAAAAAATAAAAATAAAACGCCACTAAGCCACCAAGTAAGTGACACATCACTGGAATAAGGCTTTCGGTCTCCACATTATGCTGCTCTCAGATTATGTAGCAATAACCTGGTGACAGATTCCCTTTAATAAAGTAAAGAAGGCTACGATCTTCAGTACCTTTACTACCTCATTATAGCCGTCCGTGGTATCTGTCAATAGGGGGGGAAGTCTGCAGAATTTTTACCCAAAAGTCAGAACATGATTGTAAGGCTACTTTCACACATCCGGTTTGAGCAGTGCGGCTCAATCCGGCTGTGAAACCTATGCAACGGATGCGGCGAAAACACTGCATCCTTTGCATACGTTTTTACATGCGGCCCGTCCGGTTTTTGCCACTTGCGGCACGCTACTGAGCATGCGCAGTGGAAGAAACCGCATGCGGCGGCCGGATGCGTTTTTTTCCACATCGCGCTGCATCCGGCGTCCATAGGCATGCATTGAAAAATACGCCGCAGCGGCCGGATGCGGCGCAATGCGGTTTTTTTGCCGGAGCAAAAAACGTTGCAGGCAACGTTCCATCCGGCCGCGGCATCGGCTAAATCTGCCGCATGCGGCAAAAACCGGATCGAACGCAAGCCCATGCGGCACAATACGGCACTGATGTAAGTCTATGCAAAAAAAAAACGCAACCGGCGGCAAAAAAAAAAAACGGTTGCGGTTTTTCTGCAGAGTGCCGTATTGTGCCGCAGAGCAGCAAAAACCGGATGTGTGAAAGTAGCCTAAGGCTTTTGTCACACATTGCATTTTTTCAAGCGTTTTCTGCAAATTAAAAGCTGCTTTTTCCAGTATCAGACAAAGCTTAGAATCCAGAATTTTCATGCACACATACTTGCTTTTTTTTCCTTACGGAAATGGAAAACTGCTATATTTTTGAAAGAAGAAGCGTGTCAATTCTTTCAGTGATTTTGCATTTTTTTTAACCCCTGAAAGCAACGAGAAAGTTCTAAAACGCAACGGCATTATTTGCTCTGTTTTTGCTGCTTTTGTGGTGAATGAAACTAACTTTAAACATGTACTATGGAGAAATGACACACCAAAAACGCAGCTAAAAAAAGGCAGCAAAACCGGCTTTTTGAAAGCAGATTTTTTACTGCCAAGAGAGCAGGATTTGAGCAGAAAAAAAGCAACGTGTGAACATACGCTAACCACTGTGAGTGTCTCTATCACTGCAGTAACATTAACATGTCATATTACTGTGATGTCACATAAGCAATACTGACAGGGTCGGCTTTGAGGCCTAGCTCTATTAAACATCCCCGAGGGTTTGCATTGCTCGCTCTCAGCCTCCCTCACTATGTGTTTCATTACATTTTGACACATTCAAAATCTGATAGCTCACTTAAATTACAGAATTGTCAGATCTGTTTTGACGGTTTTGTCTATTCTGCTTATATAAATTGCAAATGTTTGACTTTATTGTCCTCTCTTCATATATTTAGACACTTTTTAATTAATATGGATAAATATATATTATATTTTGGATCAAAACTACTACTTGGCCCCCAGGAATGGTCACTGACCAGCATAGGGAGCTGTACTGATCCGCTCAGTACATTGTGTACATCAGTCCGCCACCAGAGCTTCAAAGAGGGTCCTAGATGTCGGACCCCCCACAAGCTATTTATGAGTGATCATAAGGAAAGGTCATCCATACTGGACCACTTTGATAGACTAAAGCGGGCTTTACACGCAATGACATCAAAATTCGTGAGGCACATCTGGCCTCTTTAGCGACGTCGTTGCGTGTAAAACGCAGGAACGACCGTTAACGATCAAAAATACTCACCATATCGTTGATCACTGACCAGTCGTTCCTATCCCGATTATCGTTGCTGTTGCAGGACGCAGGTTGTTCGTCGTTCCTGCGGCAGCACACATGGCTATGTGTGACACCGCAGGAACGAGGAACAACATCGTACCTGCGGCCGCCAGCTATGCGGAAGGAAGGAGGTGGGAGGGATGTTCGGCCCGCTCATCTCCGCCCCTACGCTTCTATTGGGCGGCCACTTTGTGACGCCGAACGAACCGCCCCCTTAGAAAGGAGGCGGTTCGCGGGCTACAGCGACATCGCTAGGCAGGTAAGTTCATGTGACGGGTGTAAGCGATGTTGTCCGTCACAGGCAGCGATTTACCCGTGACGCACAACCGACGGGGGCAGGTGCTTTCTGTCGCTGTGTGTAAAGCCCGCTTAATTCAAATGTGCAATGAGCACCATTGACAATCTATACAACAGTGCACAGAAAATGCACGTAGCAAAGGTTTAACCGTTTCCTCTGCAATTTTTCATTTTTTTTACGTTCGCATTCATCCCTCCGCTTTTGCCAAGAGCCATAACTTTTTTTATTTTTCCTCAGCAACATATGTCAGGGGACTTGTTTTTGTTGTAGTTTTCAATCATTTATTTTACTAAGGAAAGTGAAGGAGAAAATCCAAGTGGGATGTAATGGTGAAAATAATTTAATTTCGCCATTGATTTTTGGGTTTTGTTTACGGTATTCATTGTATAGTAAAAATTACCTGGAAACATCATTCTCCATGTCAGGACAGATATGGTGCTACCAAGCCAGAATCCATTTTTTTTAGATATTAAAATTGGGGAACAAAATTTGTTTTAAAAAAAAAAAAAAAAAAGAATGTAGTTTGTATTGCTCTTTCCCAAGACCTGGAACCTTTCTATATTTCCATCAATCGATCTGCGGGACGGCTTATTTGTTTGCACGGCAAACGGATTGCTATTAATGCCAATGTGGGACACATCCCATTTTTTTTTATTGCATTATTTTAGGAAGGTGTGAGGATATTTTTTTCCTCTTTCTGGTATATACAGTAAGGGTTAATTAATTTTATACTTTGGTAGATAGGAATTTGACAAATGCAGTGATGTCAAAAGTGTGGGTTTTTAAAATACATTTATTTTTAATGAGAAATAAAGTGAGTGATTCAAAGTTGTACAATTTTTAATTTTTTTTTTAATTTTTTAAAAAAATCTTTTTTTTTACTTTATTTTTGAGCCCCTTTAGGGGACATGATCCTTCCATCATCTGATCTCATTCATACTGCAGTGTTAATGAAAATCGCCATCTCCTGAACTTCACAGGGATACCAAGATGGCAGCAACAGAGACTTTCAGCAAGGGATCGATGGAAGTAATCACGATAGAAGCATCTGCTCCATGTAAATGCCTCTGTCAAAGAACAACAGTAGCATCTAAAAAGTTAATAGCAGCAATTGGAACTAAGCTCTGACAGCTGCTATTAGAGACCGATGCCAGCTACAAGTGCGGAAAATAAGTAATTGATACACTGCCGATTTTGCAAGTTTTTCCCCCTACCTATAAAGCAGGGGTGGGGAACCTTTTTTCTGCTGGGGCCATTTGGAAATTTCTACCACACTCCGGGGGGCAAACAAAATGATCAACTTGAAAATTACCCTAATATATTTTTTCAAACAACTCACTGTGGCGGCTGGAGCTTCTACTCTTAGGTGCGACTGTGATGTTAAGTGATATTGATCTTGTTGCTTCTCACAACTGCTTTTCCGGGTTTCAGTTGGCTGTGACTGCTGTATATACATCACAGGAGGGGATGGGGGCATATAAATCTTAGGGGAGGGTTGGGAGGACTATAGATCACTGGGGAGTTTGGAGGGCAAAGACATGACTAGGGAGAATGGGGGCATACACATCAAAGGAGATGCTGAAGGCAAAGACATAACTGGGGAGGGCTGGGAGGAATATACATCATTAGCAAAGTTGCGGGGCATAGACGTGGCTGTTTGCATAGACATCACTAGGGGGGTACATACATCACTGGCGGTATATACATCATTGTTGGGGATCACAGACATAGCTGGCGAAACAAACATTGCAGGGGAAGGCTGGGAGGAATATACATCATTAGCAAAGTTGCGGGGCATAGACGTGGCTGTTTGCATAGACATCACTAGGGCGGTACATACATCACTGGCGGTATATACATCATTGTTGGGGATCACAGACACAGCTGGCGGAACATAAACATTGCAGGGGAGGGCTGGGAGGAATATACATCACTAGGGAAGCAGCGGGGCATAGACATCACTGGGGGTACAAACATCACTGGTCGGCACAGACATAGCTGGTGGGCACAAACATTGCTGGGGACATAGACATAGCTGGAGGTGCACAGACAGACCTGGAGGAGGCTGAAGGCAGACAGACAAGCCTGGGAGAGGCTGCGGACACAAAGAGCACTGATGCCGCCAGGCACAGAGAGCGCTGCTGCTGCCGCAGTGGACCGCTGCGGGCACAGTAGGACCTGGGAGATGTTGGGGCAATCTCATTTCTACTGCTGGACTGGAGCGCACCTCGTGCCCGCCGCCTACCCCGCCTACAGAGTACGTCCTCACGCTAGCCAGTGCCAGCATGGGGAGGTAGTCCTTTGGATAGAAATTGCAGCATTCAGCATTGAACGCGCTGTACGGGGTTTTAAAGGGCCAGCAGCCAGCATAATGCGGCTGCTGCCCCAGCACTGCAATCCATGGAAATCTGCCCGGGGGCCTCAGAAAAAGTCATTGCGGGCCGCATACGGCCCGCGGACCGGAGGTTCCCCACCCCTGCTATAAAAAATGGAGAGTTCTGTAGTTTTTATTTTAGGTACACTTCAACTGTGACAGACAGTATCCCCACCCCCAAAAATCCAGAAAATCACATTTTATGATTTTTAAACAATGAATTAGCATTTTATTGTATAAAATAAGTATTTGATATACAGTAGAAAAACAGAGCTTAATATTTGGTACAGAAACCTTTGTTTGCAATTACAGAGGTCAGACGTTTCCTGTAATTCTTGATGAAGAATGCACACACTGCAGAATGGATTTTGGCCCACTCCTCCATACAGATCTTCTACAGATCTTTCAGGTTTCAGTGTTTTCACTGGGCAACATTGAGTTTCAGCTCCCTCAAAAAATTTCTATTGGGTTCAGATCTGTAGACTGGCAAGGCCACTCCAGGTCCTTAAAATCCTTCTTACGGAGCCACTCCTTAGTTGCCCTGGTTGCATGTTTTGATTTACTGTCATGCTGGAAGACTCAGCCACGACTCATCTTCAATGCTCTTACTCAAGGAAGGAGTTTATTGGCTAAAATCTCGCTATACATGACCCCATCCATCCTCCCTTCAATACAGTGCAGTTGTCCTGTCCCCTTTGCAGAAAAGCATCCCCCAAAGTATGATGTTTCCAACTTCATGCTTCAAAGTTGAAATGGTGTTCTCGAGGTTGTACTCATCTGTCTTCTTCCTCCAAACACGATGAGTGGAGTTGATACCAAAACTTTTATTTTGGTCTCATCTGATTACACGACCTTCTACCATGCCTCCTTTAGATTATCCAGATGGTCATTGGCAAACTTAAAATGTGCCTGGGCATATACTGACGTGAGCAGGGAGACCATGCGTGCCCTGCAAAATTTTAATTAATGAAGGCTTAGTGGGTTACTAACTGTACTATTTGAGACTGTGGTCCCAGTTCTCTTCAGGTCATTGACTAAGCAATCCCATGTAGTTCTGTGCTGATTCCTGACGGAGATCAGAATCATCCTTACCCCACGAGGCGAGACCTTGCATGGAGCCGCAGACCAAATAAGAATGACAGTCATCTTGTCTTTCTTCCATTTTCTAATAATTGCGCCAATAGCGCAATGCAAATGCCTTCTCACCAAGCTGCTTGCCTATTGCCTTGTAGCCCATCCCAGCTTGTGTAGGTCTACAATTTTGATTCTGATGTCCTTAGACAGCTTTTTGGTCTTGGCCATGGTGGAGAGGTTGGAGCATGATAGATTGAGTGTGTGAACCGGTGTCTTTTATACGGGTAACGAGTTCAAACGTGCAATTAATACAAGTAATGACTGCAGAGTAGGAGCTTCTTAAAGAAAAAATAACAAGTCTGTGAGAGCCAGAATTCCTGCTGGTTGGAAGGTGATCAAATACTTTTTTTATGCAATAAAATGCAAATAAATTATTTAAAAATCATAAAATGTGATTTTCTGGATTTTTGGGGGGCGTCTTTCTGTCATAGTTGAAGTGTACCAACAATAAAAATTACAGACTTCTCCACTCTTTATTGGTGAGGAAAATGTCATAATCAGCAGTGTATCAAATACTTATTTTCGCCACTGTTTTCCCCACTCAGCTCCAGAGCCGTCTATACACATGGTGACCTTGGAGCTGAGATACAGGCACGTCAACTTGTGCTAAGGGGTTAACATATGATTACAGTCCTAGGTTAATTCATGATTAGAAATATCTACGTAAAAGATGTTTTGTAATCGGCTGCAGTCTCAAATATTTGCAAGTAGTATTACTATGACATTACTGAGAATATATTGCTAAAAGGGCAAAGGGCACTTTCCCAGCAGTCCACAGGGCACACATTATTCAGATTAACATTCACTAGCTATATTTTATATAGAAGTGACATGTCAGGACTCAGTTCACCAGGGTCATTTGCTTCAGTATTTTTTTTAACACTGGTCACTGGACTGTAACATGGCAGATATTCTCCACTTTTAAAACTTTAATAAATCCTTTCCAAACTGACACCTTACAGAACCATGTTATACCTTATATGTAAATATAATCAAGTCCAGTAAAAAGTAGTGTAAGGGGTAACACCTATCCTTTCAGAGAGTGACATGCCAGACATGTCAGTGTAAGGAGACTGATAGGCCATGCAACGCTTGTTTAGTAAATTACATATACAAATTGCTTCTATAGAGGAAGATATCTTGAACTCTAGTGTCAACTATTGGAATACCAAACGTCGACACTTTAATGAGCCAGGCCACATGACTTAGGGCGGCGTTACACGGTACGATATATCGTGCGATATGTCGTCGGGGTCACGGAATTCGTGACGCACATCCGGCCACGTTAGAGATGTCGTAGCGTGTGACACCTCTGAATGACTGTTAACGAGCAAATTGTCTCTCCAGTAAAGGAGACAAACTCTAGCACAGCGCCACCTATTGGAAGTAGCGATCCTAAAAGTCACAAGTGGATTTTCAACAATCCTTTGCAATATGACTCAGGATATATAAGCCAGATCAGAATCCCAATTTGCAGACACGGTGTTTCGGGGTGCTTGCCCCTCGTCAGTGCAAAGTATGGGGGTGTCTGATCTGGCTCATGAGAAAGCTATGTGGGGACCACGGGGGAACACTTACTCACCTTATCGTTGCTCGTTGACACGTCGTTCATTTCCATACTGTCGTTCCTCTTTCTGCGCGCCGGTTGTTCGTCGTTACCGTGGCAGCACACATCGCTACGTGTGACACCCCGCTAACGACGAACAACAACTTACCTGTGTCCCGCCGGCAATGAGGAAGGAAGGAGGTGGGCGGAATGTTACGTCCCGTTCATCTCCGCCCCTCCGCTTCTATTGGGCGGCCGCTGTGTGACGTCGCTTCAGTAAGAGGATGTTCGCCGCCCACACTGACGTCGTTAGGGAGGTAAGTACGTGTGACGGGGGTGTAACGACTTTGTGCGACATGGGCAATGAATTGCCCATGACGCACAAACGACGGGGGGGGGGTGCGATCGCTCATGCGATCGCACGATAAATCGTTGCGTGTAACGCCGCCCTTAGAATAAAAGCCATGCCAAAAATCCTAGTTTACAGACATGTTTCTGAGTGTTGCTTCTCCTCAGTGCAAAGCATGAGATCTAATTTTGCTGAATGATAGACATCTGACTAGAATCTAATGGGTAACATCACTGCTTCCGTAGAGTGACATGCCTGACAGTAAAACGTAACCCTTCTTCCATGTATCGTCCTATAATGGCTGCAGATTTGCAGTGCTAGGTCAGGATTAGTTGGTGAACATTTTGAATTATTTATATTCTCTATGCGGTAAGTGCATCCTGTAAGCTACAAGCTACTTTATTGTGGGTCTGTTCTTTGATGGTTATTTCTTCAGATAGCTCTATCTGTTGAGACCAGTCATAAACTACTGAAAAATGTTATCCTTTTATTACAACTCTGATCAGAACATGGTTTAAAAACACTACAAGGATATATGAATAAGACATATACAAATCGCTTTGTCAATACTCATCTCTTGACATAACCCTCCCATGGCAGAATCATCTGTCACATTGTACGGCAGGATTCAGTCACGGGTAGCACTGTCACACCTCCAACACAGAAAATACTCACTTTAGGAGGAAAAATAGATCTTTGTACCGTATTAGCCTGTAGATAGAAAAATATTCAAAATTGAGAGTCCTGAGTTCCTGATACCTTTTAATGGCTAACTGAAAAGATGGGAACAATTAGCAAGTTACCGTACTATGCCTGATGAAGAGACCTGGAAGTCTTGAAAGCTTGCTATTATTACCATCTTTTCAGTAAGCCATTAAAAGGTATCAACCACTGAGGACTCTCAGTTTTTAATATTTTGCACTTTATGAGATGATTGAAAAGCAGATATGCCACACTGCCAATACTGGTAAAAACGTCATTTAGGCTAGAGCTCTACGGCATCTTCTTATTAACAGAGTATTACATGTCCTCAATGGTTCTCTAAAAAGTAAAAGAGCTGTGGACAGCTATGATGGAATTTATCCTATTGTCTTTGGAAATCTCAGCAAAGCTAAACATGGGACAATCTGCCAAGCTGCCACGACCAACTTCACATTTTAAAACCTCATCTAGAGATCCGTAATTTTTCTCGTACGTAAAAACATGGCACAATTCATAAATGTTTTTCATTCAATTTTCATCAGTCTTTGAGCCGTTTGTCAGTTTTTACCATCAGTGTTTCATCAATGATTTTCCCGTATGGATTAATAAATTACAAAGCTTTTCCTATTCCAAACGTCCCATTCACACGTTCGTATAAACCCTATACGTAAAAAATTGGTACCGGTGTCAAGTCAGTATGTCATCAATGTGTTCATTTTCACCACCATTAAGAGTATATCAGCTGCTGTAGAGTCTACAAATGTGAGAGGTGAATGCCAATAGATAATGGAGTGATCTTCCGCTGCTGACCAATAAAGCATACAAGACCAGGATTGAGAAAGTGGTCTTCCTCAGTATAACTATCATACTATATATGACACTGTGTACTAACAATTCCTCATTTTGCCTTTCTACCCAGTAAATTCTTCTCTTTTCTCTGCTGTATGTAGAAACAGGAAGTCTCTTGTCCTTGCATGAATTATTCCCCTCTTCAACTCCTGACCCAGCTGCTTCCTCCCTTGCTCTGTCAGGGACATATGACTCACAATGTATGCAAGTAAAAGAGAATTTTTATTTCATCACAAGGCTTAGAAGGATTCAGCTAGTTAGTTTTTAACTACGTGATATCATAGGCCTAATGGAAAACCTAACTATTAACTGGGTTGAACGTCAAAACGAACAATTGAAAGTACACACTGCTATACATATAATATGATGATTGGAATATATTAGGAGGATAAAAACTTTGATATTGTTTCTTTAATTCAAAGTGACTATGCATATCCCTATAAACTGAGGGGATAGCTGGCAAGAAGTGCCACCAAATGGGGAAACAGAGGACTATATAGCGATTACGGAAATTAGGAGAGCTGCCTATGTAATGCAGGACAAATAAAGATTCTCGTGGAAAAGGGCCATTCAGACGTTCGTGCACATTGGTATGATCTTTGACCGCAATGCACGCACTGGCTGCGGCTTTTACCTGAAGATCTCAACCTCATAAAAGTATATGAAGCTGTCATGCTCCAGTCGGGAGACCCACTTCCAGACCAGGCCTTGCAGTGTGATATCGGACTGATGTGCACGAACAGCTGAATGAGCCATAACTATGCTCCATTCTGGAAATCTATTGAAAGTCCAGAAAAGATGAGCCCCTTTATTATCTCAGAATGTCCTAGGAGTCTATATGAAAATTGTTTTTCTAATGTAGATAAGTAAAAAAGTTTGTCTCTTTCCTGGAAACTTTTAGTGTGCTAAACCGTTAAAAGATTTACCATGACTCAAAGGAATATGTGTTTTCCACGTCCTCGGTGGATTCTTCGCTAGTGACAATTAAACATAAGTATTTTGACTGAAGCCATTCACTGTAATTAAAAGTTCTGCTTCAATTTCTTTTTGATGATCTAACCAGTTTTATATGCTGATGAGATTCTCCTCTGTGCTGTGCTTCTCGCCCCTGGCATATCTGCAGTCCTTAATTTGTTTAAAGAGAGACTGTAACCACCTAATTAATCATTTTCTTGACCTTCAGCCTTCCTAGTCTTCCACTGTTTCAAATCAAATCAGGAGATTTATGATCTGCTTTTTACAGCAAATATTCTTTTCTTGAGATAGAATTGTGGGTCACATTCAGTGATTTAGTGAGCATCAAAGCATGTGTGCGCCTCGCAAATTGACATTCGGCACTCTCCACATTTGCATTATACACTAAAAGGTATTGTAGGAAGATCATAACTTATACACTTTGTGCATTATTGAACACCCCTTCCAGCACACTGCTGTACTTTCCCAAAGCGGGCAAAATGTACTACCTGCCTTAAAAGTAAAGCTCAGGATAGCGCAGGCCCAGGAGTCAGACCAATGTCTTCACCCATGGGGCTCATCCTGACGAGGTTAGTAAAAGTCTGTGTGTTTTCTGCAAGTAAAACCGATAACATAAGGACTGCACATTGATTACTGTTAGGGTGCTTTCACACTGCTTTCCTATCCCCGTTCAGTGGTCCCGTCGGGGCTTCTGTCCGAAACCCCTGAAAAACAGGATTCGGATGTATGCGCCGATGGGGCCACTGACTATATTGCTGCAGATGGAGTCATTGTGTGTTCTATCGTGTACCATTTTTGAGAGTATATGATCACTGAAGGAGGACACCCAGAAGCAGTCTACTAAATCTGGGTGTCCACTAGTGATGTGTTGGTCGCGAAGAAGCCGACACAAAGATCCGGCTCCCAGCTGTGACTGAGAGGAGCCGGATCCCCAGTGAGAGCACCTAAATTGTCTAAACGTCTCTTTTCGCCACTGAAACCCCGCCCACCCGCAGCTAAACCCCACCCACTGAACAATCTAAATGGTCCTTTGTAAGTGGGTGGGGTTTCATCAGCATTACTATAATCTTAAATGTGTGTTCACCCCTGGGGTGAACACATTTAATAGGGAGCCAAGAACGAGCCGAAAGAGCCATGGGAACCGGATCACCAAAAAGAGCCAGACTGCCCATCACTAGTGTCCGCCTCCAATAGGCATATACCCCCGAAAACATCAATTTTCAGAACAAAAGATGGACAATTTTATATACGCTCATGTGAATTCGGCATTAGGCATCAGCTCTGACTAAAGCTACCGTATGTTCAAACTAGCCTATAAGCAGACAGCATACTGGCCAATGCAAGTTAAATGCGGTAGTTCACATGAACGCTTTTACACGTGAACAGATTGGTGTGCATGTAAAAAATATGTTCATACATATTCTGGATCAGACACTCTCTTCAGAAGTCAATGGGTCACAAAAACAAATATGAAACCGATTACCATGTGTTTTTCACAGATTCATTACAATTCTTAAAGGGAATTTGTCAGGTGAGTTTGTAGTACAATACTAATGTTATCTTTAAATGGGGCTTAAGGGGGACCTTTCAGGATCAGTAAGTTTAATTGTTCTACCTTATCCTGTTATCTTGCTATAAGCTCCATAGAATTCAGTGTCTGTTCAGGTTAGTAAAGTGCATATAAATACACTATGCATATTCACTGCTCCTTCCACCCACTTCCCAGGGCATTCAGTATCACTGCTGAGAAGTGGGAGGCAGTATGAGTGGCGCCAGCAGTGGAAATTCAGTTCAGATTTACTTTTACTGATGCCAGCACTGAGAGATGAGAGAGGGGACAGTGCACATGCAGTTTGTATTTACATATGCTTGACTAGTTACTAAAGGCCCCTTTACACACTGAGACTTTCTAGCGATCCCACCAGCGATCCCAACCTGGCCGGGATCGCTACAAAGTCTCTGGTGAGTCGCTGGTGAGTTGTCAAAAAGGCAAACCTGGAAAACGACGCAACAGCGATCCGGACCTGCAGAACGACCTAGCTAGTCATTGGGGACGTTGTAAAGCAGCTTTTTGAAAGGGAAGTCGCTAACAAAGTCGCTGTAAAGGCCCCTTTATACACTGAGACTTTCTAGCGATCATGCTGCACAGCGGGAAACAAAAGACCAAAGAATGGTCCTGAGAGATGTGTAGTGATCAGCAACTTCACAGCAGGGGCCAGGTCGCTGATGTGTTTCACACACTGCAATGTTGCTGGGGAGATCGCTATTACGTCACAAAACCGGTGACATTACAGCGATGTCGTTTGCGATGTTGCAGTGTGTAAAGGGGCCTTAAGGGGTACTTCTCACATAGCGAGATCGCTGCTGAGTCACGGTTTTTGTGACGCACCAGTGACCTCATTAGCGATCTCGCTGTGTGTGACACTGAGCAGCGATCTGGCCCCTGCTGTGAAATCGCTGATCATTACACACAGTGCTGGTTCATTTTTTGGACGTTGCTCTCCCGCTGTGAAGCACACATCGCTGTGTTTAACAGCGAGAGAGCATCAATATGAATGTGCAGGGAGCAGGGAGCCAGCTTCTGGCAGCCTGCGGTAAGCTGTAACCAAGGTAAATATCGGGTAACCAAGCAAAGCCCTTTGCTTGGTTACCCGATATTTACCTTGGTTACTAGCGTCCGCCGCTCTCACGCTGCCAGTGCCGGCTCCCTGCTCCCTGCCAGAGTACATATCGGGTAAATAAGCAAAGCGGTTTGCTTATTAACCCGATGTGTACTTTGGCTATGAGAGCAGGGAGCCAGCGCTAAGCGGTGTGCGCTCATAACCAAGGTAAATATCGGATAACCAAGCGAAGTGCTTTGCTTGGTTACCCGATATTTACCTTAGTTACCAAGCGCAGCATCGCTTCCACGCGTCGTTGGTGGCTGGGGGCTGGTCACTAGTCGCTGGTGAGATCTGCATGATTGACAGCTCACCAGCGACCATGTAGCGACGCACCAGCGATCCTGACCAGGTCAGATCGCTGGTGGGATCGCTGGAGCGTCGCCAAAGTGTGACAGTACCCTAAGTCACACTGAATTCGATGGAGCTTAAAACAAGATAACAGGATAATATAGAGCAATAGAAGTTACTAATCATGAAATGTCTCCTTAAGCCCTATTTAAAGATAACATTAGCATTGTACTAAAAAAATCACCTGACAGATTCTCTTTAAAATAAACAAATAGTTAATGTAAAAAAACAGATGATCATATTGGTGTAAAAAACGGACAGACCAATCTTGTGTGGATATATTATGAGTGACAATACTGATGAAAAAATACCAATTTTGCATAAGCTGCTCGTCTGAACCGATGTAACAGCTAACATCCCAAGAAAATAGTAAGAGTTCAGTCCCAGATATTTAACCCCTAAAATGCAGCAGAAAACAGCAAACAAAAACATCTAAGGCTATGTGTCCACGGTAGAATGTTGCTGCGTATTTTTCTGCATGAAAATCCGCGGCTTTCCCGCAAAATCCGCACCTTTTCAAAGGTGCGGATTTGCCGCGGATTTACCGCGGAATTGCTGCAGATTTTGGTACAGATTTTTTTTTTTTTTCCCCCCAATTCTGAAGCCAAAATCCGGATCAAAATCCGCAACAATAATTGACATGTTGCAGATTTTCCGGATCAAAATCCGCACCAAATCCGCCGCAGAAAAATCCGCAGTATGGGCACAGCATTTCTAAAAAGCCATAGAAATGGCTGGGAAGTGCCGCTGCTGCAGATTTTCGGGAAATCCGCGGCTTTTCCACGAGAAATCCGTGGCAAAGTCCGCGCATTTTCCGCAGCGTGGACACATAGCCTAAGGGTTCTGGTTAGAAGGAACTCCATTTAGTCATTCCATTAATGGAACCCAAGACATGATCACAGATTTGCTATGAAAAAAGTGGCCCAACAAAGGTTCCCAGGTTGCCATCAGAAAAAAAACTTTCAAGGGTTTTGCTTAGATTTATGCTGATGAGCAGTAATGCTTTGAAGTAATTAAGCATTCAGAATAATTACTAATTAACGCTAACTTCTTAATTGGCCTCTGTTTCAAGTTCTGGCACTGAGCAGCGCTATGCTGCACGCTCAGTGCCAGTCACATGACCCCCGGTGCTGTGGCCGCCAGTATCCTCTGATGTCACGTCACGTTCCGGGCTCTCAGACTTGACGTTACATCAGGGGATACTGGTGCCACTCACACTGAATGACTGGGCTGTGGGCGGTGACTACCACACATCACAACCCAGCATCGAGGGAAGGATCCAGAGGGCGCCAGTGTGGAGCGGTGAAGAGCGCTTACCATCCGGCAGATTTCTGAAGTACACAGCGCCAGTGTGGAGTACAGGGGGAGTTTCTTTAGCTGAAACCCCCCCTGTTTAGTAAGTATCTGATGCCACTATCCAGCCACCCGCTCTGCTCAGCTGGCAGGAGAGCGTGCGGTGTCGGGCAGTGTGATCCTGTACTCCCACCAGCACTACAGGTGATCGTACGCAGCAAGAGACTGACAAGTTGGTGACATGCAGCACCGCATGTGTCAGAGCGTACCATGTTTCCAACTTGCTCTGCTCGGTCACCTGTCATGCTGCATGTTGCCAACTTGCTCTGCTCTGTCACCTGTTGTGCTGCATGGGACCAAGTTACTGCACACTGTGACGTGTGGTGCATGGGACCGACTTTCTCCACTCTGTCACTTGCACAAGTCACAGAGTGCAGTAAGTTGGTGACATGCAGCAAAGCATGTGACAGAGCACCGCTCCTCCCTCTCTTCAGTCTCTTTTCCCTCTCTCTTCTCTCGCTCTCTCTCTCTTCCCTCTCTGTCTTCTGTCTCTTTTCCCTCCCTCTTCCCTCTCTCTCTCTCCAGGCATGGTCAGTAAAGAAATCTCTCTATCGTGGAGGGGTGAGAGGGAGTAATAACGATGGAGTCCCTAATGTGTCTGTGTATTCATTTCTAATAAAGTATTTTTCTCTGTGTGATGTATTTTTTTTAACCCTTTATTGGAGATTCTTAATGGCCGAGTCAAACTTGGCCTGACATTAAGAATCTTGGACTTTATACAAGCTGGTAAAACAAAGCTGGTATTAACCCCTTATTACCCAGCGAGCCACCTGGCACCAGGGCTACTGGAATAGTTGGATTCAGCGCCAGAAGATGGCGCTTCGATGAAAGCGCCATTTTCTGGAGTGGCTGTGGACTGCAATTCGCAGCAGGGGAAGTGGGGCAGAAAGCTTGGGCCACCCTGCGTTGCGGAAATCCAATCCCTAGCTGCCTAGTTGTACCTGGCTGGACACAAAATATGGGAGAAGCCCACGTCATTTTTTTCTTTTTTTAATTATTTCATGAAATAATTTAAAAAAAAGGCTCCTCTATATTTTTTGTTCCCAGCCGGGTACAAATAGGCAGCTGGGGGTTGGGGGAAGCCCGTACCTGCCTGCTGTACATGGCTAGCATACAAAAAATATGGCGAAGCCCACATCATTTTTTTTTTTGGGGGGGTTTTAGGCAAAAAAAACTTAAAAAAAAAAAAAAGGTCTTCCCTGGATTTTCCATTGCCAGTGAAGGTAACACCAAGCAGTGGGCGTTAGTAGTCAGTAGCTGCTTGGGTTACCTTTAGCAATAGAAAATGCAGCGGGAGGCCACGTATTTTTTTTTTACCCATAACCCTAGGGTTAGGGTTGTGTGTTTGAGGTTTTTGGTTTTTTTTATTTTTTAATTAATTTAAAAAAAAAAAATGAACATGGGCTTCGCCCGTCGAGCACCTGAGCATTTTGCTGCTCACTCATCCCTACTCCTGACCACACAGCCAGCAGAACAAGTAATCAGATGACTCCAGTGTCGGCCGATTACTTGTTCTGTGTCTCCCTGCATCCATCGCAGCGTGTGCGGGCTGTGAGGTCAAACTAAAATAACACTTTTTACCCCAAAATAAAGATTTTTTGCATCACCAAATTTTGAAGGCTAAAGTTTGTTTATTTTTCTGACGACAGTCATTTGAAGGCTTGTTTTTTTACGGGATGAATTGGAGTTTTTATTGGTACAATTTTGGACCACATAATAATTTTTCGCTTTTTATCACGCTTTTTGTGATACAGAATCAAGAAAAAAAGCAATTAAGGAGTTATTTTTTACCCTGTTCGCCATGTCGTAAAAATGATAAGTCAGTTTCATTCTTTGTGTCAGTAAGATTAAAGCGATACCTCATTTTTAGAATTTTTTTTTATGTTTTGCCACTTTTACACAATAACAAACAATTTTATAGAAAAAAAATAGTTTTGCATTGCTGTATTCGGAGATCTACAACTTTTTTTTTTTTTGCTGACTGAGCCAGTGCCTTTTTTGTTTGCCGGACAAGATGACGTTTTCAGCCATACCATTTTTATTTACATGTCACTTTTTGATTGTGTTTTATTTCACTTTTTGTCAGCTGTATAATGAAAAAGGACATTTTTTTGTACTCACCGTAAAATGTCTTTCTTGGAGCCTTTCACTGGGGGACACAGACAGTGGGTTATATGGTGTCTCCAGGGGAGGCGTGACACTAGGTTTGAAAAAAGTGTTAGCTCCTCCTCCCACAGCATATACCCCAGCTAGGCGGGAACTAGCTCAGTTTGTTGTAAAAGCAGTAGAAGGACAACCAAAACCACAAGGGCGAGAGCTGTGTCCCCCAATGAAAGGCTCCAAGAAAAACATTTTACGGTGAGTACACAAAAATGTCCTTTCCTTTCTCGCCTTTTCATTGGGGGACACAGACAGTGGGAGCACTGGAGCAGGTAGCGGCCTTGCAAAGTTGGGCCGCCGAAGCCTGATGGCGGATAGCCCAGGAGGCACCCACTGCTCGTGTAGAGTAGGCCTGCACAGATTGAGGAGGAACAACACCTCGTGTTTTGTAAGTTTCACACATGGCAGTCCTGATCCATCGAGAAATCGTGGATTTAGAAGCCCGGTCGCCCTTTTTGTGTCCTTCTGAGAGGACGAAAAGGGCATCAGACTTGCGCAACGGCGCTGTTCTGGAGATGTAGATCCGCAGAGCCCTGACAAGATCGAGAGTGTGAAGGGCTTTCTCAAAGGAGTGGACCGGGGCCGGGCAGAATGACGGCAACACAATGTCCTCGTTCAGGTGGAAAGAGGATACGACCTTCGGAAGGAAGGCGGGGGAAGGCCGAAGGACCACCTTATCATGATGGAATATCAGGTAAGGTGAGCAACAGGAAAGAGCTGCCAGTTTGGACACTCGCCTGATAGAGGTAATAGCGACTAAAAAGGCAACTTTCCAAGACAGCCGTTGAAGAGAGATTTCTCTCAAGGGTTTGAAAGGAGGAAGCTGAAGTGCTCCGAGAACCAAATTCAGATCCCAGGGATCTAAGGGGTGACGATAAGGGGGGACCAAATGCGCCACCCCTTGAAGAAAGGTACGGACCTGAGGGCGAGAAACCAGCTGCTTCTGGAAACAAAATTGACAAGGCAGAAACTTGTCCTGTAAGGGTATTGAGAGCAAGACCCGAGTCCATACCGTCTTGCAAAAAGGCAAGAACATTAGGGATTGGAAAGTTCAGGGGCGACCGATTATGACGGTCACACCAGGACAGATAGGTCTTCCAGGTCCTGTGATAAATGCTGGCGGAGGAAGGCTTGCAGATTCAAGCGCCACGCCGTCAAATGCAGCTGTGATGTATTCTGGTGGAATATTGGACCTTGCGACAGAAGATCCGGGCGGTCGGAAGATGCCAGGGAGTGTCGCAGAGAAGGTGGAGGAGCTCTGGAACCAGGCTCTTCTGGGCCAGTCCGGGGCCACGAGGATCACCGGGATTCCCTCCGCTTTGATTTTCTTGATTACTCTCGGAATGAGACGGAACGGAAGGAAAACGTATGGCAGGCGAAACAGCGACCACGGGAGGACTAGCGCGTCGGAGCCGAGCGCTAGCGGGTCTCTCGACCGGGATACGAAGGGATGTACTTTGGCGTTTAGCCGAGACGCCATGAGGTCCACAGCTGGGAGCCCCCAACGAAGAGTGATCTGATGGAACACCTCGTCGTGGAGGAACCATTCCCCTGCCGCTAGACCTTGCCTGCGGAGAAAGTCTGTGGCCCAGTTGTCTATCCCCGGAATATGGACAGCTGAAATAATGGGGATGTGCTTCTCTGCCCAAAGAAGAATCCTGGAGACTTCTTTCATCGCTGCCCTGCTGCGAGTTCCTCCCTGACGGTTGACGTAAGCCACAGCCGTGGCATTGTCTGACTGGATCCGAATCGGGAGGCCCAGAAGCAAGGGTTGAAAGGTCTGCAGGGCCAGAAATATGGCCCTGATCTCCAGAACGTTGATATGAAAGGATCGCTCACGGTGAGACCAGCGTCCGTGAGCAGTGTGGTGGAGAAACACCGCCCCCCAGCCTAACAGGCTGGCATCTCTCATGACTACGTGTCAGTGGACAGGGCGGAAGCACTTCCCCTGAGATAGGGATGAGACCTGAGTCTACCAGACGAGGGAGCTGAGGGCAGTCCGAGATAAGCGGACTGACCGGTCTAGAGAGACTGGATTCCTGTCCCAAGAGGACAGAAGATCCAATTGCAGAGGGCGCAAATGGAATTGGGCAAACGACACGGCTTCCATGACTGCTACCATCTTGCCTAACACTCTCATTCCACTCCGTAGGGATGGGTAACGGCGGGAGAGGAGGGATTGGGCGGCCCGGATCAGGGAAGACCTCTTGTCTTCTGGAAGAAAAACCCCGGGCCTGAACCATGTCTATCAGCATACCTAAAAAGGTGATGCGCTGATGAGGAATGAGGGATGACTTGTTGAAGTTGAGAAGCCACCCTAGCCTTGAGAGCGTGCCTGGGCAAATTTGCACGCTTTCTGAGCAAACTTGAGGAGAGCTCCCCTTGACAAGTAGGTCGTCCAAATAGGGAACAACCAGAACGCCTCTGGGGTGCAAAATCGACATGACGGCCGCCATGACCTTTGTGAAGACCCGAGGCGCAGTAGCCAGTCCAAAGGGAAGGGTCCTGACAAAACGAAGGAACCGTTGATGCGATACACGTATGGGAATGTGTACATAAGCATCTTGAATGTCTATGGAAGCTAGGAATTCTCCTGGTTCCATAGCAGCTAGTATGGCTCGCAATGATTCCATTCGGAAGGTCCGAATCCGTACGGACCTGTTTAGCCTTTTGAGGTCCAGGATAGGACGGACAGAGCCATCTTTTTTGGGGACGACAAAGAGGTTTGAATAGAAACCTTTGCCGCTCTGTTCGAGGAGCACTGGAATGATAACGTTTGCTTTCTGTATGGCTATGGCTTGAAATAAGGCCTGGCTTTGCGTTGTGGACTTTGGAAGCCGAGAACGCAGAAACCTGTTGGCCGGTAGGGAATGGAAATCGATCTTGTAACCTGAGGTGACGATTTCTCAAACCCAAGCATCGTGAGTATGGTCTAGCCAGATATCCCAAAAAAGCAGAAGCCGCCCTCCAACAGGAGTCGGCTCTGAGGAGTACCCGGCGTCATGCTGAAGGGGCCTACGCAGGGCGAGGTCCCTTGGGTTTAGATTGTCTGGAGTGGGAACGCCAGGAAGAGTCCCTTGAGGGACCGGATCCCCTATCTGAGCGTTGCGTCGACTCCTGTGATGGTTTTTGGGGGGCGGGCCGAAAGGACTGCCTGCGCCAAGAAGACTTTTTAAAATTTTTGGATACAGGCCGCTTTTGTGGTAGAATGGTACTTTTACCACCCGTCGTCTCAAATATAAGCTTGTTCAGGGATTCTCCAAACAGACGAAGACCCTGGAAGGGGAGTGTGGACAGGGACTTCTTGGAGGCACTGTCCGCATTCCATATCTTTAGCCACAGTACTCTGCGGGCAAAAACAGCGTTGGCTGCCGTTAGGGCTGACAAACTAGCTGTATCTGAGGAGCCGTGAAGCAAGTAATTAGAGGCTAGAGAGAACAAATCAAGGATCTCAAGAGCCTCTGAAGGAATATTGCAAGAGCGAAGCAACTTGCGCAAGTTCCTACTCCACACACTCATAGCTCTCGCCACCCATGTCAAGGCAAACAGGGGGCGCAGAGAGGAGCTGGAAGCCTGGAAAATAGATTTGACCGCAGCATCAATTGCGCGGTCAGACGAGTCCTTGAGAGACGCGGTGTCTGAGACAGACATAACCGTGTGCTTAGCCAGCCTGAATACTGGCGGATCCACAACGGGGGGTACTGCCAGAGCTTAACCAGTTCCGATGGAAAGGGATAAGCGAATGAAGAGGAGGATTTTTTTATTAAACCTCCTATCAGGGTGATCCCACCGTTTTAGATATGATTTGATGAAAAATCGGATCCTGGGCAAATGACTTAGGAGGCTTCTTGGCCCGCTTGATTGCCGACTGAGAAGTCGGGTCTGAAGGCTGATCAGAAATCGACAGAGTGACTGACAGCCAAAATTAATGTGTCTTCCATATGTCTAGACTCAGAAGGGACATCTGAATCAGAGTCAGAGTCTTGGGAATCGTGACTACTAAAGGTCACGGAGCCTGAGTCAGACTGATCATCGTCCGAGTCAGACGAGACGTAACGGTCGCAATGGCGCCTTTTGGAGACAGCCTTTTTACGTACTGGGAACGAGACACCAGACGAAGGCGAGCTCCCCTGGGGGAGCTGAGCCAGGGGGAGGCTGTGAGCCTGTGGAAGGCTGGGATATCTGAGCGGCCAGGTCATCTAACCTCTTAGAAGAGCCCAGGCAGGAATAACGTCATCAGACTGGGGTACTGCCTGGATAGTGGACGCACCCAAATCCACAGACTGCATGACCTCCTGGTCCGGCAGCGGAGGCTGTTGTGACATTGTAGTAGGGGCATTGCAGCCCCGGCATAGTGGATAGCTTCGGCCATTAGAAAACGAGCGTCCACAGGTGGTACAAGCATAGTACAGGTCCATAGAGGATGCCTGGGAAGCTTTATCACCCTTGCGGTTATGCATGTCAGCAACAGTTCCACAATAAGTACAGTGAGCCTCTAGCAGTATTATAAAGGGACTGCTGTGGGTGAGGAGCTGCTAGCAGTATTATAAATGACTGCTATGCAGAGCCGGTATATACCGAGTAAAGTAGCACACCCTGTCAAACAGTAGGTATATACCTACAGGAACAGTTAGTATATACTGCTAAAAGCTGATATACACCGCCAGCCAGCAGACACACACCGCTAGAAAGACAGCAATATACCATTGAGCAGAGCGGAATATAGTGCTGCAGAATCGCAGAGCCAAGGAGGCGATCTCACCCATGTCTGCTCCCCCCATGTAATGGCGTCCAGTGTTCTCTGGCAGCATGGAGTGGAGAGACGGCCCACTTGAGGGAGCAGCTTCTAGAGGAGTGGAGGGGGCATTGCTAGAATGCAGGCAGACGCCGGGAGCTAAATTAATGATGCTTCTCCGGGATCACGGCCTGCATCTCCCCACCGGCGCCTTTCCAGGTGGCGGTTTGGATGCAGGGGACTGACTCGTCGTCTCCCTACCTGCTCCTGGCTCCGTCTGAAGACGCGTCGGTCCTGGGATGCGGGGATCTCGGGGACGCATCTTCGGCTCAAGGCTAAAGCAGGTTCTCGGCTCTGCTAGCCCTCTGGAGCTACCTCTGGGAGGTGCTTCCAGGGAGCCTGGAGGGGTACGCAGACCCGACCACTTGGGCGCGAGGGAAGACTGACGGCTTGTGCACGCCAGGTTTCCTCTGCCCGTACACGGGGGGAACGGGGGTAGCAGGGCACCCTAGTATTGCCCCTATCAAAAATAGAATGAATAAGAAAAGAAAAACAAAATAAAAAGTAAAAATAAGCTGGCCTAAGGCACCTCTGGTGGAGCTCAGTCCAGACATGTCAGCCTCCCTGCTGACACTAGGAAAAAGCTGACCTACTAGTTCCCGCCTAGCTGTGGTATATGCTGTGGGGGGAGGAGCTAACACTTTTTTCAAACCTAGTGTCACGCCTCCCCTGGAGACACCATATAACCCACTGTCTGTGTCCCCCAATGAAAAGGCGAGAAAGGAACACATTGTTTTACTACAGTTTTTCGTTACATTTTACAATGCTCACTGAAGGGGTTAACTACGGTGACAGTTTTATAACTCAAGATGTTCAAGAGCAGCGATACCAAATATGTGTCCTTTTTTTTTATTATTTTTGTTTTTACATAAATAATACATATTTATTGATATAATATTTTTTCAGATTTTTTTTTTTGTTATATTTTAACAATTTTTTCCAACATTTTTCTTTACTTTTTTCTAGTCCCAGGATGGGAGATTAGGTTTCATTACTAAATCACTGGTTTAATTTAATGCAATACAAAGCATTGGGAGGACTATTGTTATATTCTCATCTGATGTAGTATTCTAGGTTCTCAACAGTTCTAGGTGTTTGTCAGATTTTTCGTTTCATAACGTGCCAATTTTTTTTTTTTTTACTGGTGAATGGTCTGGACTGCAGGCTTCATCACCTGAGATTTCTTTTCTGGAGCCATGCTGTTGTGATGGATGGTGTACATAGTTAGCATTGCCTTGTTGAAATATGGAAGACCTTCCCTGAAATAGACATTGTCTGGACAGCAGCATATGTTGTACTAAAACCAGGGCTGTGGAGTCAGTGTCGTGGAGTCGGAGCTCATTTTGGTGGAGTCGGCGTTAGTATAAAATGGACCGGCTCTGACACCTAAAATACATAATAAATTCAGTACAGGAGTTCAATGCAGAATGTGCTGAATATTTTTTCATAAACATTTGGGAAAATTATGAAATGTCCTATAAATGTCTGTTCTATTCCTGATCTAAGGCGGGCTTTACACGCTACGACATCGCTAGCATCGGCTAGCGATGTCACGTGCGATAGCTCCCGCCCCCGTCGGTGGCACGATATGTGGTGATCGCTGCCGTAGCAAACATTATCGCTACGGCAGCGTCACACACACATACAGTTAGGTCCAGAAATATTTGGACAGTGACACAATTTTCGCGAGTTGGGCTCTGCATGCCACCACATTGGATTTGAAATGAAACCTCTACAACAGAATTCAAGTGCAGATTGTAACGTTTAATTTGAAGGTTTGAACAAAAATATCTGATAGAAATTGTAGGAATTGTACACATTTCTTTACAAACACTCCACATTTTAGGAGGTCAAAAGTAATTGGACAAATAAACCAAACCCAAACATAATATTTTTATTTTCAATATTTTGTTGCGAATCCTTTGGAGGCAATCACTGCCTTAAGTCTGGAACCCATGGACATCACCAAACGCTGGGTTTCCTCCTTCTTAATGCTTTGCCAGGCCTTTACAGCCACAGCCTTCAGGTCTTGCTCGTTTGTGGGTCTTTCCGTCTTAAGTCTGGATTTGAGCAAGTGAAATGCATGCTCAATTGGGTTAAGATCTGGTGATTGACTTGGCCATTGCAGAATGTTCCACTTTTTTGCACTCATGAACTCCTGGGTAGCTTTGGCTGTATGCTTGGGGTCATTGTCCATCTGTACTATGAAGCGCCGTCCGATCAACTTTGCGGCATTTGGCTGAATCTGGGCTGAAAGTATATCCCGGTGCACTTCAGAATTCATCCAGCTACTCTTGTCTGCTGTTATGTCATCAATAAACACAAGTGACCCAGTGCCATTGAAAGCCATGCATGCCCATGCCATCACGTTGCCTCCACCATGTTTTACAGAGGATGTGGTGTGCCTTGGATCATGTGCCGTTCCCTTTCTTCTCCACACTTTTTTCTTTCCATCATTCCGGTACAGGTTGATCTTGGTCTCATCTGTCCATAGAATACTTTTCCAGAACTGAGCTGGCTTCATGAGGTGTTTTTCAGCAAATTTAACTCTGGCCTGTCTATTTTTGGAATTGATGAATGGTTTGCATCTAGATGTGAACCCTTTGTATTTACTTTCATGGAGTCTTCTCTTTACTGTTGACTTAGAGACAGATACACCTACTTCACTGAGAGTGTTCTGGACTTCAGTTGATGTTGTGAACGGGTTCTTCTTCACCAAAGAAAGTATGCGGCGATCATCCACCACTGTTGTCATCCATGGACGCCCAGGCCTTTTTGAGTTCCCAAGCTCACCAGTCAATTCCTTTTTTCTCAGAATGTACCCGACTGTTGATTTTGCTACTCCAAGCATGTCTGCTATCTCTCTGATGGATTTTTTTCTTTTTTTTCAGCCTCAGGATGTTCTGCTTCACCTCAATTGAGAGTTCCTTAGACCGCATGTTGTCTGGTCACAGCAACAGCTTCCAAATGCAAAACCACACACCTGTAATCAACCCCAGACCTTTTAACTACTTCATTGATTACAGGTTAACGAGGGAGACGCCTTCAGAGTTAATTGCAGCCCTTAGAGTCCCTTGTCCAATTACTTTTGGTCCCTTGAAAAAGAGGAGGCTATGCATTACAGAGCTATGATTCCTAAACCCTTTCTCCGATTTGGATGTGAAAACTCTCATATTGCAGCTGGGAGTGTGCACTTTCAGCCCATATTATATATATAATTGTATTTCTGAACATGTTTTTGTAAACAGCTAAAATAACAAAACTTGTGTCACTGTCCAAATATTTCTGGACTAGTGATGAGCGAGTACTAAAATGCTCGGGAGCTCGAGGCTCGGGCCGAGCATCTCAAAATACTCGTGTACTCGGCCCGAGCACCGAGCCCAATGTTATCCTATGGGAGACCCGAGTATTATTCTGAAATGACCCCCGGCAGCATGTAGAAACCATAAAACTGTAAATTAAAAAAAAAAACGTGCGTGTGTGTGTAAGCGTGCATATATATATACACGCGGAGTGGAGTGCGGGAGGGGCCGTAGCCGAGCGGGGAAGTGTCGGGCTAAAGGCACGGTCACGCTGTGCGGGCTGGCCAATCACTGCAATTCCACAACAGGGCTGTGGCATTGCAGTGGTCTGCCAGCCAATCCCTGCATAAGGGATGGCTGTAAAAAGAGCGCCAACATGAAGACCACGAGTACAGCACGAGTATCGCGAGATTACTCGGTCCCCGCTGAGTAGCCCGAGTACATTGATACTCGTGCGAGTACCGAGTAGTAACAAGCATACTCGCTCATCACTATTCTGGACCTAACTGTACCTGTGCAGAGACGTTGCTGTGACCGGTGAACTGCCTCCTTTCTAAGGGAGCAGTTCGTTCAGCGTCACAGCGACGTCAGAGCAGCGTCACTGAACCACCGCCCAATAGAAAAGGATGGGAGGAGATGAGCGGCCGGAACATGCCGCCCACCTCCTTCCTTCCTCCTTTTCCGGTGGACGCAGGTAAGGAGATGTTTGTAGTTCCAGCGGCGTCACACACAGCGGATGAGAGTCATGAAAATAAAAAAATTTCTTTGAATGAGAAGCTGTGTCCAAACTTTTGGTCTGTACTGTGTGTATATATATATACACATACACACACACAGTATGTGTATATATAATCTATTACATCTTGTGTTGCATATTTACAATTTATTACAGTTTTTTGTGTTCTAAAGTTGTATTCCAGTAATAATAATAATAATAATAATAATAATAATTTTATTCATTTATTTAGCGCTATTAATTCCACAGCGCTTTACATACATTGGCAACACTGTCCCCATTGGGGCTCACAATCTAAATTCCCTATCTGTATGTCTTTGGAGTGTGGGAGGAAACCGGAGAAGCCGGAGGAAACCCACGCAAACACGGGGAGAACATACAAACTCCTTGCAGATGGTGTCCTTAGTGGGATTTAGGCTATGTGCACACGTTGCTTTTTTTTCAGCGCGGAAAAAAACGCACCCTCTGCCAGAGGGGAGAATTGTAAACAATGCTTTTTGTGAAAAACGCATCGAAAACGCATTCGTTTTTCATGCGTTTTTCATGCGTTTTTTATGCGGTTTTCATGCGTTTTTCATGCGTTTTTTTAGGTGCGTTTTTTTAAGACTTGTCAGTGTTAATAAAGTTGGTTGAACACAGACCTTTGGGGAAAAAAAACCTGTGATGTCATTTCATTTCCTTCTCCACATTCTGTTTGGATAAATGGGAGGGCTTGGAATGGAAGGAGCACCATTTGAATTTTGGAAAAGTTGAAATAAACTTTGCGCACCATGTCACAGTAGCAGGGCCCCTTGGGTACCTATACGTCAGAAAACCCCCACAAGTGACCCCATTTTGGAATCTGCACCCCTCAAGGATTTTATTCAGGAGTATATTAAGCATTTTGAATCCACAGCTACTTCCCCCAAAATGTTGCTGTAGCAACAATATTCTCACTTTTAGGCCCGTTTAACACGTCAGTGAAAAACACTGACGTTTTTCACTGGCGTGTAAAACATGCACATGTCCCTCCGTGTGCCGTGAATCACGGCACACGTGTGTTGTCTAAGTGCAATCCGGGCTCCGTTCTCCGTGGCCCGTGATTGCACTCAGTAATCATCTCACCTGCGCCCGCTCCCGCTCTCCATGGTGCTGATCGCTCCCGCGGTGCAGCATCCGGCCGGCGATGACCCCCGCAGCAGCTGCTTCCGGGTCGGCTGTGTCGCGCATCATGAATATGCGCGACAATAATGAGCCGGCTCAGAAGCAGCAAGCTGCACGGGCTGCAGAGGACATCGCTGGAGCCGGGTGAGTAAAAATGCTTTGTATTTTAAAAGCACGTTTTTTTCTGGCACGTGTTTCACTGCGTGGTCCGTGGAACATCAGTGATGCCAGAAAAAATTGGACATGTCTCCGTGCAGCAATCACGGACACGCGGGTACGCCGCACGGAGACACGTGCAGTGACAAATCACTGATGTGTGAGCAGACCCATTCATTATAATGGGTCTGCGTATGTCAGTGATTCTGGTACGTTTAAAAAAAAGCACAAACGTACCAGAATCACTGACGTGTGAAAGAGGCCTAAGGCTATGTGGCCATGATCCAGCGACACGGCGTCTAGTACACAGTGTCAGCCTTCCTGCAGCTGCCCATGCCCACGATTTGGGTTCAGGCTGCTGTGGAGCTCTATGCTACCTGCAGAGAACACTCTCGTCTCCGCAGCATAAATTGACATGCTGAAGCTCGGGAAGCCACGCCACCGGTCAGTTTATGCTGCGGAGAAAAGAAGCACAGTGGGCATGGGATCTCCAAAAATCCTTCCACTGTGCTTCTACTGCACAACACAGCGTTATGGACGCAGGGAAAACACTCAGCGCCCATAACGCTGCAAACCCTGATTGTGGGCACACAGCCTAAAAAGCGTCAATGGATGAATGGATGTCAAATATATATAACGTCCCACCCCCGCCTGCATATTCTAAGCTGGCACCTTTAGTACCTTTCATGTGGCACTAAAGGGTGCCTAGCTTAGTATTTATCAAAAAAAAAAACAAATTGAAAAAAATGGCGTGGGGTCCCCCCTATTTTTGATAGCCAGTCAGGGTAAAGCAGACAGCTGTAGCCTGCAAACCACAGCTGGCAGCTTCATCTTGGCTGGTGATCAATTTGGAGGGCTCCCCAGGCTTTTTTTTTTTATTTATAAATAAAGAATTAAAAAAAAAAAATAACGTGGGGTCCCCCCCAAATTAGATCCCCAGCCAAGGTGAAGCTGACAGCTGGGGTCTGGTATTCTCAGGGTGGGAAGAGCCATGGTTATTGGACTCTTCCCAGCCTAAAAATAGCAGGCCGCAGCCGCCCCAGAAGTGGCACATCCATTAGATGCGCCAATCCTGGCGCTTCGCCCCAACTCATCCCGCGCCCTGGTGCGTTGGCAAACGGGGTAATAAATGGAGTTGATACCAGATGTGTAATGTCACCTGGCATCAAGCCCAGCAATTAGTGATGTCACGGCGTCTATCAGATACCAGACATAACTAATTGACAGTAAACAAAAGCAAAAAAATGACAAAAAAATTTTTTATTAGAAAAAAACACTCCCCAAATCATTCCCTTGTTCTCCAATTTAATCAAAAAATTTGAAAAAAATGGGTCCGCAGAAATCCATTTGGACGTCCCACGTTGCCTCTGGACCTTCTAGAATATGGGGGGCACGTTCAGGGAACGTATCCTCCATTTTCTAGGAGGGCAGACCCTCCATTTGAGGAGGGTGGGTGCCAAAAATCTGCACCCACTCTCCCCGGGTCACAGCTGCAGAGTGCGAGCAGCCAGCACAGCTCTCTGAACACAGTGCTGGCTGTCAGCTGCTCTGCACATGTGACCGGCCAGCGTGCACTGTGAAGGAGGAGGGGGCCGCGGGGATCAGCGCTGCGACCGGACAGGTAAGGGGGAATACCGGGGGACTAGGGGGTGACCTGGCAGGGCCTGGGGGGAATTTTTCTGTCGCATGTCTCAAGGCACATGCGACAGAAATCATAAGAGCAGGGCGGCCGGTGCGCTACTGTGCGCGCGGCCATGTTGGATTTTCGGGAGGGGGGTCGGGGCAGGCACTTTGGTGACACCGGGGGCTTTCCAGGACTTTGCCAGGAAGTGAGGTCAACAGGAAACCTCTTGACCTCACTTCCAGGTAAATGCCTGCGTTCTGGCGTGCCGACAAAGCCCGCTGACCGCAACAAAAAAAGCAGCTCACTGCGGTGTAGCTGCGTTCTGACCCACATCATTGATTTAATGGGGGAGAGAACGCAGCCACACCGCACAAAAGAAGTGACATGCTGCTTTTCTTTCCGCACCGATTTTTGGCATCCAAAACGCTGCGTTTAGAAACGCAGCGTGTGCACTGATTTTTCGGCTTTCTCATACACTTTGCTGGGAAAGCTGAACGCATGCAATTTGCCACTGAAACGCTGCGGTTCTAAACGCAGCGTTTCCGCGGTAAAAAACGCAACGTGTGCACACAGCCTTAAACCCAGGACCCCAGCGCTGCAAGACTGCAGTGCTAACCACTGAGCCACCGTGCTGCCCAATAAATATATTTTATGTTCTATCTAAATATCTGGTTTATTGTATCATAAAAATGATTAAATGTCTGATGTTCACATTGTACTACAATACATTTTTCACTTAACTATAAGCAATATATGTGGGAGTCGGAGTCAGTGCAAGGGAAATTGAGGAGTCGGAGTCGCAGATTTGGCTTACCGACTCCACAGCCCTGACTAAAACCTCTATATAATGTTCAGTATAGCTGTGCTGTGAATTAGGTAGCATGTACCAGCTGTCAGGTTCACTTTTAGGCTATGTGCCCACGCTGTGGAAAATTCGCGGAATTTGCCGCTATTTTTTCGCGGAAATACCGCGGATTTTTCAAAAATCCGCAGTACAGCGAGTCCCCAGCCATTTCTATGGCATTTGGAGAGTGCTGTGCCCATGCTGCGTTTTTTTCCACAGCGGAAATAATGCGGATTTCCCTGCGGAAAACTCTGCAGCATGTGAATTGTTCCTGCGGATTTCTCTGCAGGGTCCCTTACTTGCCTGCCTTGATAGCAGACACCGGAGTCACTTCCTCCGGTGCAGAGGAGCGCGGTGGAGCCAGGAGCAGGAAGGAGGAGGTGGGCGGGGCCTGCACAAGCTCCGGTCATGTGACAGCCGGAGCTAGTTCAGGCCCGTCCACCTTCTCCTGTGCACAGTGCACACGGCCGGAGAGTGAAGTGCTGCGTGATGGAGGTAAGTATGAACGCTCCGATCACTCAAGCACTTGTTCTGCATTGAGGACGCAGTGCCGAAGCCATGGTACTGTGTCCTCAATGCAGAATGACCGCAGCATATCCACAGGACATTCCACTGTACATCCGCAGCACATCCGCAGCATGTAAACAGACAAAAGTTGTGCTGCGGTTTTCTAGGAGCTCCTGCGGAATGTCCTGCGGATATATCCGCAGGACACTTTCCCCGTGGGCACATATCCTTAAGTACACATTTTTAAAAGAGAATATCCAGTATTGGACAACCCATGCTTAATCAATTCAGTGCTCCACATACAATTACAGCAAATCGGCATAGCTCTTCCCAGTGGGTGATATCACATTGTTGTGTCAAGTGATCGCTGATTAATATATTAGCAGAGCACATTATGCCTCGTAACCTAACCCTATTTTTTTTGGGTGGAGCACTATATAGATTAAGCAGGTGGACAACCCCTTTAAAGGGAATCTGTCATCAGGTTTTTGCTATTATCTGAAAGCAGTATGATGTAGGAGATGAAACCCTGATTCATACGAAGTGTCGCTTGCTGATCTGCATTCCATTTGTTTTACACAATCCACATTATTCCCTCCCACCGATCTAGAAGTGCTAAGAATGCTGAGCCCTGTATAATCGCCCACTCCACTGATTGGCAGCTGTGTACACTGGACCTGTACAGAAAGCTGATAATTGTGGTAGGGGAGGACTAGGAGGCACAAGACACTGCTTCTGCTACTAAAACACTGATTTTATTAAAACAGCAACACACAGCCCAGGAAGTGACCAATGATCAGGGTCTCAACCTCTATATCATGCTGCTCTCAGATTACATAGCAAAAACTTGCTGAAAGCTTCCGTCAAAGAAAGGGGTGGGGAACCTCCAGCGCGCATTGACTTATTCGTCCCCCAAGCACATTCCCGGGGACCTTAGTGCTTGGGCGACAGCAGTGGTCTTGTCGGCTGCCGACCCTTTAAATCACAATGTGTGATGCGAGGATGCATCAGCCCCTCCTGTGATGTATATATGCACCAGCCCCTTATGTGATGTTTATATGTCCCAAGCCCCTCTTGTGATGTATATATGCCTCCAGCCCGTCCTATGATGTGTATATGTCTCCAGCACCTCCTGTGGTGTATATATGCCCCCAGGCTCTTATGTGATGTTTATATATGTCCTCAGCCCCTCCTGTGATGTATATGTGCCTCAAACCCTCCTGTGATGTGTATATGTCCCCAGCACCTCCTGTGATGTGTACATGCCTCCAGCCCGTCCTTTGATGTGTATATGTCTCCAGCACCTCCTGTGCTGTATATATGCCCCCAGCCTCTTATGTGATGTTTATATGTCCTCAGCCCCTCCTGTGATGTATATATGCCTAAAACCCTCCTGTGATGTGTATATGTCCCCAGCACCTCCTGTGATGTATACATGCCTCCAGTCCGTCCTTTGATGTGTATATATCTCCAGCACCTCCTGTGCTGTATATATGCCCCCAGCCTCTTATGTGATGTTTATATGTCCTCAGCCCCTCCTGTGATGTATATATGCCTCAAACCCTCCTGTGATGTATGTGCCCCCAGCATCTCCAATGTGATAGATATAATTTACCAATCTGTTGACTGCGCTCCAGACAGAGACAAACCTGGAAAAGCAGTTGTGAGAAGCCACATGATCAATATCACCGAACATCACAACTGCACCAAAGAGAAGCATCTCCAACCACCACAATAGGGGTGTAGGGGTGAGTTAATTAATTGTTTGACCAAATATATCAGGGTAATTTTCAAGCTGATAATTTTTTGCGGCGCCCGAAGGTTTGTAGAAATTTCCAAATGGCCCTGGCAGAAAGAAGGTTCCCCACCCCTGCTCTACGAGTAAAAAGAGGTTCTGAAGCAGACATACTGTATTGTGCTCTTCTGCACATACAGGTGGAGTCTTTGCTAAGTATGGTATACAGTAGAACATTGGATTACGAGCATAAATGGTTCCGGCAGTTTTTTACTCTTATATCAAGCGAAGTTTCCCATAGGAAATAATTGAAACGCACACAATTTGTTCCACAACCCAAAAATATTTACTGTATTTATACAAACTTATTACAGTAATACAAAATAGTGTACTGTATTCATATAAAATTATTACAGGACACTAATACAAAATACTGTGCAGTAAAAAACATAAAACAAATTAAACTGCACTTTAGCTTCTAATAGAATTGTTGGTGTGTGAGAGGTACAGTATAAGCAATGTGCTGTACTGACTGGCAGAAAGAAAGTGCAATACTGTATCCACAAATGCAAATTGATAGATATGCTATATAATATATACAGTACTGTGCAATGGTATACTGTATACAGTATATATGTACAGAAAGTTATCTACAGAGCGGGTCAGAGAGTGGTGAAAGGACAGAACCGGAAGTGTGCACAGTTAGGGGTACTTTGCACACTACGACATCGCAAGCCGATGGTAGCGATGCCGAGTGCGATAGTCCCCGCCCCCGGCGCAGCTGTGATATCTTGTGATAGCTGCCGTAGCTAACATTATCGCTACGGCAGCTTCACATGCACTCACCTGCCCTGCGACGTCGCTCTGGCCGGCGAACCGCCTCCTTCCTAAGGGGGCGGGTCGTGCAGCGTTACAGCGACATCACACAGCAGGCGGCCAATAGAAGCAAGGGGCGGAGATGAGCGGGACGTAAACATCCCACCCACCTCCTTCCTTCCTCATTGCAGCCGGGACGCAGGTAAGGAGATGTTCCTCGCTCCTGCAACTTCATACACAGCGATGTGTGCTGCCGCAGGAACGAGGAACATCGTAACATCGGTCCTTACAAAATTATGTTAATGCCGGACCCTACACCGATCATACGATTGTGATGCTTTTGCGCTCAGTAATCGTAGTAAAAAGGATTCACATACTCTGATGTCGACAGTGACGCCGGATGTGTGTCACTTTCGATTTGACCCCACCGACATCGCACCTGCGATGTCGTAGGATGCAAAGTACCCCTAAGTTTTTGCTCTTCTTGCAAAGCATTGCTCTTAAACCAAGGTACAAATTTGTTAAAAGCTTTGCTTGTCTTCCAAAACACTCTCAAACCCAGTTACTGTTAATCCAAGGTTCCACTGTATTTTGCTCTAGGTTTACCCAACAGTAAAACAGCAGACGCTTTCTAGGTAAAAATCCATTTACAATGCACCACATTACAGAGATCTGCAGATCACATTGCACACCTCTCTACCTGACATAGGGATTTCCCTTGTAAACCAGCCAAACCATGCATGAATTTTAAACGTAACGTGGTTATAATCATACATACAGGCAGCCAGAGGGAATGGCGTATTTGTAGGAATGAAGATGAGAAAAGCTGCTGATGACACACATCTGCAGTACTGGCAGCCTATGCACTGACCAATAAAAGGAGAATTTCTCCGAAGTGAAGGGCTCCACAATAAGAAGGCATTGCTGGCAGCACCATCTAATGGGCATATCGAAACGCAAGGTTTACAAATTCACAACTAATGCGAGATGATTAGAAATCGCGTTTTAATAAGTCGAATGTCCCAAGTTCCTGTTTCAAACTTCACTCACGGTTAACATTTCCATTAGCATGATAATAACCAGCTAAACTATAATTCTCCCATTTTATTGCTTTGCCATCAAACTTCTGACAGGGAACAATTAATTCAGACTAGTCTCAAAAGGCGCATGAATGACACACAGTAATCTGTTACTAAGCAGCTAACAAACAGTGTCAAACACTAATGAGGCTCGGATTGGAAATCAATGTTACAACACTATTTTGGTTCAATGAAACAGAAAATTTAAGGTGTATGATCAATTTCCTTCACCTCTGTCACACGGTGACATGAGGAGCTAACGATCGGCTTCACCAATGAGGTGAGACCTCTTTGATCAATCTAAGTCTAGTAATTTGCAGAATAATTATGGAGGTCATTTAAAGATTCTACTAAAACCACTAATGGCAAATCTAAAAATGAGAGAAAATGATAAGAGGCTCGATTTCTGGTCAATACGCTCATAAAAGACAGTTTATGTAGTCAGCAGGTTCTCCTTCCTACCGTGATGCCATCATACTGTCATCTCCCCCAACATCAGCCATTCAGAAGCTTTGCGCAAATTAATTGCTATGGGGGAGCAAAGGGGAGAAAACATCTAGGTAGTTTAGAGCCGTGGGGAGGAATTCATCAGAGCAAGGCATTTTTTCACATCACCAGTCCAAATTGGGAAAAAAATTCAATTGGTATAATTAGTACAACTGTTTCTATTTGTAAGTGGGAAAAGTACTCATGTTACACCTCCCTTTCCCCAGAATCACATTGCAGTCAAACATTTACCGTATAAACATCAAATATCTTGGAAATCTTAAACAGAATCTATCAATAAGATGAATCCCCCATAAATGGCATATATGGACTTGCAGGTCTTAGATGTGAAAATCCTGCAACACCTTTATATCATTTATCTGTTGCTGCATTCCTGAGAAATTAAAGACAACAAACCACCAGGATTTTCATATATAAACTAAAGTTCGTGCTATACTGGCACTATCATGCTGATTCTATACATACCTTTAGTTGTCAGATAGGATGTATAGTTTCTGAAATACAGGCTAGTAAAGTTTGTGAAATGCACTGTTATTTGATTGATAGGTGCTGCAGAATATCTAATAGGTGGGTCGAGTTTTGCTAGTTATTCGTGACTCTGTCTGCCTGACTGTCCTTCCTCCCTCCTTCAGCCCCCTGTAATAACAGAAACAGAGGGAGGAAGGTCAGGCAGGCAGATAGGGCTGGGACTAATTAGCAAAACCCGACCCACCTATTAGATATTCCAATGCACCTATCAATCAAATAGCAGTGCATTTCACAAACTTTATTTGCCTATATTTAAGAAAATATACGTCCGATCTCTCAATTAAAGGTAGGTTTAGAATCAGCATGTTAGCACTAGTATAGCACTGACTTTAGTTTATATCTGAAAATCTTGGTGGGTGGTCCTCTTTAAGGCTCTGGGTATGACAGAGCACTTTCCGTGCATTTAGCTCCCGAGGTTGTTTTCTGCACAGCACCAGCCTCTTTATATTGATCGATAGCTACCTTTCTGATTGACACATGAATTCACATGGATAGTAAGCTGTCAATCAAGCTAAAGAGGCTGGTGCTGGGCAGGGAAGCAGCAGCTAGGAAAATGTTCTGTCACACCCGAAGCACTAAGGCCCCAATTCATCAAAGTGATGTGTAAATTGTGTTGAAAAGTCGCAACGCTGAGCTGTGCAAAAAGTTAACAACTTTTGGTGTTTTCATCCCGGATTTTTCAGCTCCACCTAAACTGGTGTATCCGAGATGGGACAGAGGCGTGACGACACAGAGCTTCTAATTCCGAACCAGCTGTGGCACTTCTTATACCAGAAATCTTAGTTCGGTCCCTGACTTCATTAAGAACTGTGGGGAGGCACAAGGAGGCGCACACCACTTTGCTGAGGTTGCTGATTCATTAAGAAGCATATGTCACTTAATGAACCAAGAGCCTTTAACTCCAACACTTAACTCTCATCTGACTCCAACACACCCCTGTGAACAAGACCGCTTGATTAATCGGGGCCTTAATGCTTTAATTGCCTATGAATGAAAATGCTAAATGTATTAAGAATACAGCAACAGATAGAAGAAATAAAAGTGTTGATAGATTTACATGTCAGAGACCTGCACATATACAGTATGCGGTTTAGTTAGGGGTGGGGAGACAGGGTGATCTTAATGATACATTTCCTTTAACTCAAAGCATGTCCATAATTGCCTATACAAAATGGAAGAGATGCAAAATGCTCTACAACAGGAAAAATCTTCATGAATGCAGCGGACTCTAGAAAGGGCTGAAAACAAGTTCTATTGATAACAAAAAAAGACATAACTAAATATAATGATCATTTTTCCTCTTGGAGGCTAAAACTGCGTCCTAGTCCAGGCCTGCACAACAAATGGCCGCGGGCCACATGTAACCCACAGGAGGATGTTGTGAGGCAGCTCTGGTTCTTCATCTTCAATAGTCAGATTTTACCCGACTACGTGATGACGTGGGTGACGTTATCCACATCACTGGGCAAGATCACGCACCTGTGCAGAGAACTCTCTGGTTTGATCAGGTGCACCTGTATTCGGATCTGGCCACAAGAGGGCAGAGCGAAGTGCGCCTGAGCAAGCCGGCAATGTCTCTGCGCAGGCGTGAGATTTTGCCAGGCAACGTGGATGGCTACGTCAGTCATCAAAGGAGGAAGGCGATCAGCACTGAAATGAGGGACAGGAGCCACAACCTAGGACACCCATCAGACCGTACCCAAGGATTTACATACCTGACAGGAGATTTTATAAAGGTATTTGTGGGATCTACAGGGGGATCAGGGGACAACGTGCACCTTTATAGAATGAAGCACAGGCGCTGTTTAAGTTTAGGCGCAACTTGGTTTAGAACTCAAAAATCTAGTGACAAGTTCCCTTTAGTGCCCAGGCCATTTTCTTCAATTCTGACCAGTGTCACTTTATGAGGTGTTAACTCTGGAACACTTCAACGGATCCCGGTGATCCTGAGATTGTTTATTCGAGACATACTGTACTTTATGATAGAGGAAAATTTAGTACGATATCTTTTGCACTTATACGAGGGGCTGCTGGTAAGTCTTTGTGATCTTTTTTTGTTTCTATGGTAATGAATGTTACATCACATGAAAGCCTTATGTGTCTAATATACAGTTTGTTTTCAAAATTTTGTGTTTGTTGCTTATAGCAACAGTGTTCTACACACGCGGGGAAGTTTAAGGCGATATTTACAGCAACTTAGAGCAGAGGAGTGATAAAATTCTTGTTTCTGCAAGGAAAGTCCACGAAGGATATTCATGGTGATATGTCCCAGACATTCGGGGATCAATGCCCTTCATATTCCACAGTTAAGAACTGGGTTGCCAAATTTAAAAAGGGCCACTTCAGGACCAATGATGAGGAACGTCCTGGACGACCGAGAGTGGTTGTTGTTCTGGAGATCATCGATGCTGTGTACAACCTCATATTGGCGAATCAAAGAATTTCATCTAAAACAATAGCAGACATCATGGGGATTTCCAGTGAACATATTTGTGTCATTATCCATGAACATTTGGACATGAAGCTATCTGCAAAGTGGGTCCCCAAATGTTTGACAACAAATCAGAGAAGCATGCGAGTGAAAACTCCAAAGAAGTTCAGGGGGCAAAAATCAGCCACTAAGGTGATGGCGTCTGTGTTCTGGGATAAGGAGGACATGCTGCTAGTGGACTACCTTCAAAAGGGTTCCACCACCAATGCAAAGCATTACATTGAACTTTTGGACCAATTGAAGGCAGCTTTGAAGGCGAAAAGTCACGGCAAGCTGTCCAAAGGAATCTTGTTCCTGCAAAACAACACCTCTGTTCACACTGCACAAGCGACCACAGCAAAACTGGCAGAGATGGGCTTCCAGCTGGCTGACCACCCACCTTATTCACCAGATCTAGCTCCCTCCGACTATCATCTGTTTCCAAACCTGAAGAAACATCTCAAGGGTACCAAATTTCACACCATTTCTGATGCCATGGCTGCTACAGATGCCTCGTTTGAGCCACAACCGAAATCCTTCTTTTTGCTAGGCTTACACAACTTGGAATACCGATGTAAGAAGTGTGCTGACATCAGTGGAGAGTATGTGGAATAAATGTAAAGTTTTATCATCCTATCTCGTTTCTTTCTGGGTAAAGTCAAAGACTTTTCAGCAGCCCCTCGTATGTGGAAAAACAGAAGTTTGGTAAACATTTTGAAAATGTTGCATTTTTCAAACTTTGAAGTTGTATGCCTTAAACCAGAGTTATGTCACATAAAATAGTTAATAAATAACATTTCCCACATGTTTACTTTACAACAGCACAAATTTTGAAACATTATTTTTTTTTTTATCAGGAAGTTAGAAGTTCAAAGTTTATCAGCAATTTCTCATTTTTCCAACAAAATGTACAAAATCATTTTTTTTAGGGACACCGTGTTTGAAGTGACTTTGAGAGGCCTAGGTGACAGAAAATACCCAAAAGTGACATCATTCTAAAAACTGCACCCCCCAAAGTACTCAAAACCACATCCAAGAAGTTTATTAACCCTTCAGATGCTTCACATGAATGAATGCAAAGTGGAATGAAGAAATATATAAATTTACATTTTACCTAAAAACATTACTTTAGCCTCAATTTTTTACAAAAGATAGAACCTCCAAATTTGTTACTCACTTCTGAGCACGCTGATAGCTCATATGTGCGCAGAATCCTCTGTTTGGACAAATGGGAGGGCCCGGAACAGAAGGAGCAATATTTGAATTTTGGAAAGCAAATTTGGCTGAAATAGATTGCAGGGCTCCTGCGGTGCCTGAACACCAGAAATCTCCCATAAGTGATCCCATTCTGGAAACTAGACCCCTCAAGGACTTTATTTAGGGGTATAGTGAGCATTTTAAACCCACAGGTACTTCACAAAAATGTTGCACCAAATTTCTCACTTTTAAGCTATGTTCCCGCGATCCGGCAACACTGCGTGTAGGATGCAATGTCAGCCCTCCTGCGGAGATGCGAGTGTTGTCCGCAGGAGAACGCAGCTCCCATGCCCATGATCCGGGTTTGCGCCACTGCGGACTCTAGCTCTATTTGCTCTGTGGAGATCACTCGCGTCTCCGCAACATAAGTTGACATGCTGCGGCTCCGGAAGCCGCACCACATGTCAGTTTACATTTCGGAGAAAAGAAGCACAATGACCATGGAATTTCTATAAATCACGCTGTGTCCAAAACAATGCAAACCCTGATCGTGTGCACGCAGCCTAAAAAGCGAGGATAGATGGATAGATAGATAGATAGATAGATAGATAGATAGATAGATAGATAGAGGGATAGATAGAGGGATAGATAGGTAGAGGGATACATAGATAGATAGATAGATGAATAGATCGATAGAGAGATAGATAGATAGATAGATAGATAGATAGATAGATAGATAGATAGATAGATAGATAGATAGATAGATAGATAGATAGATAGATAGATAGATAGATGGATAGACAGAGGGATAGATAGGTAGAGGGATACACAGATAGATAGATAGATAGATAGATAGATAGATAGATAGATAGATAGATGAATAGATAGATAGATAGATAGATATCCGAGAGAGGTCAAACACCTATACAATGTTACATATTCTAAGCTTGCATCTTTTAGTGCCTTTAATGTGAAACTACGGCTGAAGACTATTTGTAGATCTGAAGCCTCTGTCATTGCAGATCTATTCTCCACCCAGCAACACCTCCTCTTGCTTGACTAACGTCTCCTGTCACACTAGGTACAGGAGAGTACCAAGGAATGGTGAAAGAGAAAGGAAACCCTGCGTCTAGGGAAGGAAGGGGGAGATGGTGACCCCTGACCAAACCTACCACTGGGCCCTGGGATCCCTCACCACCCTAAATAGGTTCCGCACCTATGCACCGAGCTAGATACCTGACCCTAGAAAAACCCTAGAGCTGGACTTTAGATAGGGAATGGGTGGGATACGTTCTTTATTCACTAAACACTAAAGACACAGGGAGCACACACATGAGGAAAGCGCATGAATAATTTCTCTCCAGATGCCTCGGGAAGAAGGTCAGCAAAGAGCAGCAGCAATCCTAGATACAGATGAGTGCAAGCTGCCTGCTTGCATCCAGAGCTTGTGAAGAAACTCACAATATCACCAGCCCAAGTCAATGGAAAATGAGAGTATGTAAACCCAAGGGGAAATACAGATGATAAGCAGCTGAAGGGAAGACGATCTCCACGGGGTCCTAAAGTGGAAAGGATGAAAACCCAGAAGAGGAGATACCTAGTACCCTGAATACTAACTGCAGGAATGTTAGAAAGTCAGGGAACATGTTGCAGAGCCAAACACTGTGACCTTCCATTGCCAGACACCAAAGGACTGTCTGTCACTTGTGACAGCTTCTTTGCCTAAAGTCACACAGCACAAAGTCTGTCAATCAAGCAGGACAAGACGGTGCTGGTTGGTTAATAGAGCTGAAGTGATAGATGCTACAGATCTGCTAAATGCTCTTCAGTCTCATTCGCTTATTAATTCAAATGCTGATTTCTCAGTAATGGAAGAACAGACTGGCCATGTATTGCTGGACTTGTTTTTGAAAAAGTCACAAATAGTTTTGGGTGTGAAATCCTGCTGACAGATTCCTTTCATCCTATCCCATATTGGATGGGTATGATGAATGTTATAATTCCTTATAGGAAGAGCTTGCTCTATTTCTATTGACAATGTAAATATTCCATAGATATATTGGCGGTATAGGAAAACTGATTTCACTATTTTTCCAATCATATACTGGAGAGTTGTGCATAACATACAGTACAGACCAAATGTTTGGACACACCTTCTCATTCAAAGAGTTTTCTTTATTTTCATGACTCTGAAAATTGTACATTCACATTGACGGCATCAAAACTATGAATTAACACATGTGGAATGAAATACTTAACAAAAAAGTGTGAAACAACTGAAAATATGTCTTATATTCTAGGTTCTTCAAAGTAGCCAACTTTTGCTTTTGATTACTGCTTTGCACACTCTTGGCATTCTCTTGATGAGCTTCAAGAGGTAGTCACCGGAAATGGTTTTCACTTCACAGGTGTGCCCTGTCAGGTTTAATAAGTGGGATACTTGCCTTATAAATGGGGTTGGGACCATCAGTTGTGTTGTGCAGAAGTCTGGTGGATACACAGCTGATAGTCCTACTGAATAGACTGTTAGAATTTGTATTATGGCAAGAAAAAAACAGCTAAGTAATGAAAAACGAGTGGCCATCATTACTTTAAGAAATGAAGGTCAGTCAGTCCGAAAAATTGGGAAAACTTTGAAAGTGTCCCCTAGTGCAGTGGCAAAAACCATCAAACGCTACAAAGAAACTGGCTCACATGAGGACCGCCCCAGGAAAGGAAGACCAAGAGTCACCTCTGCTGTGGAGGATAAGTTTATCCGAGTCACCAGCCTCAGAAATCGCAGGTTAACAGCAGCTCAGATTAGAGACCAGGTCAATGCCACACAGAGTTCTAGCAGCAGACACATCTCTAGAACAACTGTTAAGAGGAGACTTTGTGGAGCAGGCCTTCGTGGTAAAATAGCTGCTAGGAATCCACTGCTAAGGACAGGCAACAAGCAGAAGAGACTTGTTTGGGCTAAAGAACACAAGGAATGGACATTAGACCAGTGGAAATCTGTACTTTGGTCTGATGAGTCCAAATTTGAGATCTTTGGATCCAACCACCGTGTCCTTGTGCGATGTAGAAAAGGTGAACGGATGGACTCTACATGCCTGGTTCCCACCGTGAAGCATGGAGGAGGAAGTGTGATGGTGTGGAGGTGCTTTGCTGGTGACACTGTTGGGGATTTATTGAAAATTGAAGGCATACTGAACCAGCATGGCTACCACAGCATCTTGCAGCGGCGTGCTATTCCATCCGATTTGCATTTAGTTGGACCATCATTTATTTTTCAACAGGACAATGACCCCAAACACACCTCCAGGTTGTGTAAGGGCTATTTGACTAAAGGCCACTTTACACACAGAGCTAAATCTGTGACAGATCTGTGGTTGCAGTGAAATTGTGGACAATCAGTGCCAGGTTTTTGGCTGTGTACAAATGGAACAATATGTCCATGATTTCACTGCAACCACAGATCTGCCAAAGATTTATCTCTGCGTGTTAAGTGGCCTTAAGAAGGAGAGTGATGGGGAGCTACGCCAGATGACCTGGACTCCACAGTCACCAGACCTGAACCCAATCGAGATGGTTTGGGGTGAGCTGGACCACAGAGTGAAGGCAAAAGGGCCAACAAGTGCTAAGCATTTCTGCAAACTCCTTCAAGACTGTTGGAAGATCATTTCCAGTAACTACCTCTTGAAGCTCATCAAGAGAATGGCAAGAGTGTGCACAGTAGTAATCAACGCAAAAGGTGGCTACTTTGAAGAACCTAGAATATAAGACATATTTTCAGTGGTTTCACACTTTCTAGTTAAGTATTTCATTCCACATGTGTTAATTCATAGTTTTGATGCCTTCAATGTGAATCTACAATTTTCAGAGTCATGAAAATAAAGAAAACTCTTTGAATGAGAAGGTGTGTCCAAACCTTTGGTCTGTACTGTATATCCCTCAACAAAGTATTGTAATCCCTTGTTAGAAGACTTTGTTTCTCTTTGTCACATATTAGTGATATCTCCAGCCCCTTATTATAAGGGTTGGGCTTCATTGCAGTAATTTGCAAAAGATATTTGGGTACCTGTGTCACATCTATCAGTGCAATGTTCACCAGTTTGTATATTTACTAATTGCTGGTCCTAGATTTCTTTTTCAAAGGTATTTTTCTTTAGGGATTTTAAACAATAACTGGGAAAGGGGGGGTTAGGGAAGATGTGAAAATAAAAAGAAAAAATACCCAACAACAGTATTAATACTATTTTTAAGGATCTAAATATAACAATTCACATGTCATCAACTACCTAAAAGGGAAAATGGAAGGTCTAGAAAGCAAGGGAGAATAGATGAGGAAAGGAAGGGGAGAGGGGGGGGAGGAAAAAGGGGAAGAAGGGGGGGTCTTGGAGAGAAGGGGTAGGGATAGTCCTATATTTCTGAGCTATAACATGCCATACTTTTTTGTTCTCTTCCACTTTCCTGAATTTAAGGCATTTTTATTTTTTTGTGAGTGCAACTTGCATGTTTTTTAACTTTGTGTGACCAATTGTCCACAAATAAAGTATTGTACATTTCTTTCAACAATGGTGTTTATTAATTTAGGAATACAGACTTACAATGTATTAATGTGGACATGCCGTGTTTTTCCAAAAATAAGACACTCTCTTGTACTTCCCCCCCCCCCCCACAAAGCACTAGGGCTTATTTTTGGAGGAGGTCTTAGGGGCACTTTGCACACTATGACATTGCAGGTGCGATGTCGGTGGGGTCAAATTGAAAGTGACGCACATCCGGCGTCGCAGGCGATATCGTAGTGTGTAAAGCCTTTTTGATACGATTAATGAGCGCAAAATCGTCATAATCGTATCATCGGTGTAGCATCGGTCATTTCCATAATTTGGAAATGACCGCTGTTACGATGTTGTTGCTCGTTCCAGCGGCATCACACATCGCTGTGTGTGAAGCCGCAGGAGCGAGGAACATCTCCTACCTGCGTCCTGCGGCTCACGCCGGCTATGCGGAAGGAAGGAGGTGGGCGGGATGTTTACGCCCTGCTCATCTCCGCCCCTCCGCTTCTATTGGCCACCTGCCGTGTGACGTCGCTATGACTCCGCACGACCCGCCCCCTTATTAAGGAGCTGGGTCGCCGGCCAGAGCAACATCGCAGGGCAGGTGAGTGCATGTGAAGCTGGCGTAGCGATAATGTTCGCTACGGCAGCAATCACAAGATATCGCAGCTGCGACGGGGGCGGAGACTATCGCGCTCGGCATCGCAAGCATCGGCTTGAGATGTCGCAGTGTGCAAAGTGCCCCTTATTCTTGGAGAAACATAGTTGGTTGTAAGTTTACGCCCCAAAAAAGCAGACCCCCCCCACTTCCCAGGAGACTCATACTTACCAGACCCGGATGTCTGCATGGCTCCCAGGTCCTCCCGTGGGTGCTGCATGGCGTCCTCCCCTCCTTCTAGCTGAAACACTCGCACATAACAGGTCACACACAGATCAGATCCCTCACTCAGACTCACTCACTCATCACATCCAGCGTTACAGAATGCTTCCAGCTACAGAGAATGATGGAAGGAAGTCACGTATCCGCAGGTCCTGCAAGCAAGCATTACACCGGTAGGTCCTGGCGCTTCACTGCACTGCCTCTCAGGATTCTGTGGGCGAGAAGAAATCGGTGTCGCTGGATGTGGTGAGCATGTGTGCGATCCGATGTGTGTGTGATGCGATGTTTGTGTGATACGATGTTTGTGTGTGCGATCTGATTGTGTGCGTGTGTGTGTGTGTGTGTGAGATAGGATGTGTGTGTGTGAGATAGGATGTGTGTGTGTGTGTGTGTGTGTGTGTGTGTGTGTGTACGATCACTGCGGGTCCTCTGCTCGGCGTCAGGTGAGTGTGATTGCAGATGCCCACTTTCTATAATGAAGTGTCCTGTAGTATCTTTAACTTTTTTAGCTGCATGGACACTTCATTATTGAACAGCGACTAGGGCTTATTTTCGGGGGAGAGCTTATATTTAAGCCTTGCTCCGAAAATGCTGAAAATCCCTGCTAGGGCTTACTTTTGGGGGAGGTCTTATTTTTGGAAAAACACGGTAGTTTCTGCATTCATTGTTAGTGTATACCCTACTGCATTTTCTTTTGTTGCTCATTGTGCATTATTTTCTCCATGTGAAGGTTATTGCTTACTAGTGATGGGCAGACCCAGACTGTAAACGTCCGGATCCACACATTTTCAAACGTATCAGAGTGCCGGGCCCGGAATTCTCAAAAAAAAAGGAAAAATAAAGAAAATAAGAATGACATACTTACCGAGTCTCCGGCGCGGCTGTAACTGCTCCCGAGGACGCTCAATCCACTTCCAGGACTGCTCATGACTGTCCCATGACAATTCAAGCTCTGCTACATCTGTCACAGCGTGCGGCCATAGAACAATAACTGCCCCTCTGTGAGCTTCAGGCAGAGAATATATGAGTCATGCAATCAGCAGTGCTGTCACTCAGGCTATTTGCGGTTACAGCTGGAGGTTCCCACGGTCCTCCACCTGTAATCTCAGGTAACCTGAGCTCAGTAATCTCAGGTTCACAGACCTGCATCTGCTAGCAGAAAACTGTATTTCCAATTTGATGCTGGTTTCTGCCATTTTGGCACCTCGGTGGCTCTGCAAGTGCAACAAGGTGTCTGCAATCAGAAAAGCAAAAATCACATAGTGCACCTCCCCATTTAATCCCTGCCGTGCACTCAAACAGTAGTTTTCGATCACATACGAGGTATCAGTATACACAAGCGAAATCTCACAACAAATTCTGGTGGCTAATGTCTCCCTTTACCCTCATGAAAATGAAAAATTTGGAGCTAAAACAACATTTTAATTACAAAAAAAACCCAACAAATATTTCATTACAATCTTCTATTGCATTAGTTCTTGTGAAAAACCTAAACGGCTAATGTGTCAATGTGGTTTTATACGATGAGGGGGTGCAGATTTTAAAATGGGGTCTTGTTTGTGTGTTTTCTCTCACATACATCTCAAAATCACTTCTAAGTAAAGTGGTCCCTAAAAAATAGGTCTCACAAAATTTCATTCACAAAAGGAAAAAAAAGTTGATGCTAAACTTTTAACTCTTCTAAATTCCTAATAAAATAAAAAGTTGTTTCAAGAACGATACTGATGTAAAGTAGGAATGGAGTAAATGTTATTTATTAATTATTAAATTTGGTATAAACATCTTATTTTATGGCCATAAAAATACAAAGCTCCAAAATGGTGACATTTTTCAATATTTGTCAAATTTTTGATATCTTCATATTAACCTAAATTTACCACTATCATGCAGTACACTGAGTAATAAGAGAAAAAAAACAATCTCAGAATCAGTGGTATATATGGAAGCATTCCACATAAAGTGACACTGGTCACAATTGAAAAATCTGTGAAAAATGGTTACGGTATTAAGGGGTTAACATATACATATTTCCTACATTTTGAAAACAAGAATTGCTTTGAGTCAACAAAAAGTATAGGGAATGTAAAATGGATAGTTGCATTACATGATCATTGCTCTCCTCCCCAGATAATAAAGGGGTCCTGTGGCCGAGGTGGGACCACCAACAATCCCAGCTGCCTGATCCCAGCAGTATGGTGAAGAAGAGCAAGCTTTTTACTAAGTACATGGGATCGGGATATCCTGGAGGTAAAAGTATTTTGGCCCTAACAGATCAGACATTTATGATAAATAGAACTGATCTTCCATAAAGGTTAGTATTGAAAAAACAACTCTAGCCCCTTCTAGTCTGGGTTTTCTATGTGGTTCACGGTGCAGGAAAATGACATTTAAGACCATTGAGTTTGGGTTGGGATTAGTAAAGGTTTTATACTCTACAGCTTTTTTTATTTTTCTGTTTTTGGAGCTGTGTATAGGAAAAACTGTAGTATGCCTGATACTATTTGTGATCCAAAGAATAGTGATTACGAGTGATAATGGTCGTTGTGATGAGCGAGCAGTAAAATACTTGGGTGCTCGGTCCTCAGAGTCTCGGACAGGCTCAACTTGATTACCGAGTTTAATGGAAGTCAATGGGAAACTCAAGTATTTTTCTTTAAAATCTCTCTCTCTCTCTGCCCCCCAAGCAGTAAGTCAAGCATGGCACCCAAGTAACAGACTACTTGATCAAGTACCAAGTGTCTTGAGCACCCTGATGCTCAATCAAGTATCGAGCTGTGCCGAGCACGGTCGCCCATCACTACTAGTGCTCCTTTTGATGGCGTTTACTGTGAAGTATAAACACCATGATGTTTTACTAGCTTGGACAGATGTGGTCATAACACACATTTCGAGATAGCAGAATACAGACGATTGGAGCATTTCAGAGCCCCGATTTCCAGCCGTTGGACCCCCATAATGCTGTGAGTAGGGGATGATTTCCAATGTGGAGAATAACGCTTTAAAAGTCGGCATATTCCTTAACACAAGACATGAAAACCAATGCCAACTGTTACGTAGAAATGATTCCTTACCAGAAATTCTGTTACTGACTGTGGAATACCACTTCCAGCAAGGCTGGGTGTTCTTCAGTATGGACCTCCTGGCTGCAGAACATCGCCTGGAATGCACCAAAAGAAGAGAATCAGCTACATCTGCCCTGATGTTGTATGCCTGCGCACATGCCGTACAGCCAGAGGGAGAGTGCAGCCTCCTATATGACAACCAATACAGAGCGCTGTCAGACTATGGCCCATAATAGTCCCCTGTACTGGGTGATATACTGTGCAGCATACCAGACACCGTGACATTGCATATTGTAAAAATGTCAATTTCTTTGTTTTTCTAATTTAACCGCCTGCATTTGTTATTTCTCCAGCATGATTTGTAATTAAAGGGAATCTGTCAACAGGTTTTTGCTACCTCATCTGAGAGCAACATAAAGAGGAATAAATATCCTCCAAAAATTAGGTACGGTATTTACTTACAGCAAAGAAGGGCAGCAGTTGTACATCGCCCCCTCCATGTTTGGAAGCGTGTGGGTGATTTGCTCCTCCTGCACCTGTGATGCCTCCACTTAGTGGGGGTTTGGTAGTATCCTGCTGGAGTAGTAGTTTTTTGCCTGGGCGATGTACACACTGCAGCCCATCTTTGCTGTAAGTAATACTTAATTTTTGGAGGATATTTATTCCTCTTTTTGTTGCTATTTTAATATTTAGTGTACGGACCTACAAGCATGAGGTCCCGTGACGAGGGTTGTAGGCTTCCGTTTTATAGCCATAATACCAACTAAAATCTCATATTTTTTTTGTGCAGGGTACAGCCAGGCCTCTTTTTGTTAGGCCTTGCATATTAGAGTTCCTGTCCCTGTATGATGCGCAGTTTGAGAACGGCTTGGCAGCCTGCCTGATCTAATGGTATGGACATCACCTAATAGGCTGCGGGCATCTGCATGTGTGAACAGCGCTCTATGCAAGCCATCAGTGTGCAGTTTTATCATCCAGCAATCGCCCCCTCCATGTTTGGAAGTGTATGTGTGATTTGCTCCTCCTGCACCTGTGATGCCTCCATTTAGTGGGGGCTTAGCTGTATCCTGCTAGAGTATTGATTTTTGGCCTGGCCGATATACAACTACTGCCCTTCTTTGTTGTAAGTAAATACCTCATCTGAGAGCAGCACGATGTAGGCAAAGAGACCCTGAATCCAACGATGTATCACTTATATTACTGGGTTCAGCCGTTCTGACACAATTAGAATTTTTAGATTTAGCCATGTAGCAGAGCTGAGAGAGTTGTCTTGTCCACACCAGACTCGCAATAGAGATTATACATTGACTGTGAGGTGTTCATTGGAGGGAGAGTGTAGGAATGCCGTGCGCGTGACATTATAGTCCGTGCAATGATAATGGTCCTGCTGGTGTAGGAAAACAACAGATCGAACATTGACAAGAGACACATCCCTGAATTCTCTGTGTTAACCCTTGCAGCATGCTGTTTTCAACTTACTTAGCAAAAACCTGCTGACAGATTTCCTTTATTTGTGATTCAAGTGGGCCACAAAGATATGAGCGATTATATATTGATCTCACCATATACTGTCACACAAACTTCCTGCACAATCTAGACCAGAGGTCTCAAACACGCAGCCCGCGGGCCGCATGCGGCCCCTGAGGCTGCTTGTTGAGGCCCGCAGACCCCGTGACGATCGCGGCCCGCAGACCCCGTGACAATTACGGCTCTATGCTGAGGGTCGACTGCAGTTGAATCCATTTGCGGTGTTGCGCAGAGGAGCTGTGAGCTCTATTCCAGGTGCTGCTGCTGTCTGCCAATCAGATGCAAGGTGGTGACGTCATACAGCAACGTCACTTCCTTGCATCTGATTGGCAGGCAGCAGCCAATGGTCCACAGCTCCTCTGGGCGGCACCGCAAATGGATTCAAATGCAGTAAAGTTCCTTCCGGCGCCGACCCTCAGCATAGGGCCGCGATCGTCATGGGCCGCAACAAGCAGATAAGGTACGTGCTCAAGATCAGGACCCGCTGCGTCCTGGACGTGGCGGGTCAGCAAGTCTCCTCCTCCTTAGGAGACCTCAGCTGCCCGTGCAGGGCTGCTGCGGTCTCCTTGATGTGCTCTGCCTAGGGAGGACGCTTCCGACTCCGCAGCATAAATTTACATGTTGCGCCTCTGGAAGCCGCACCGCAGGTCCGTTTTCAGTGTGGGCAGTATGCTGCATCCAAAACTCTGCAAATACTGATCGTGGGCACGCAGGGATCGGAGGAAAGGTGAGGAGAATTTTTTTTTGTTTGCATATTACTAAAGGATGGGCAAAATACTACAGGGATAGTCACAACACTACAGGGATGGGCTGAATACTACAACACTACAGGGATGGCCACAATACTACAGGGATGGGTTGAATACTACAGGGATGGCCACAATACTACAGGGATGGCCACAATACTACAGGGATGGCCACAATACTACAGGGCACAATACTACAAGGATGGGCAGAATACTACAGGAATGGGCAGAATACTACAGGGATGGGCAGAAAACTACAGGGATGGGCAGAAAACTACAGGGATGGGCAGAAAACTACAGGGATGGGCAGAAAACTACAGGGATGGGCAGAAAACTACAGGGATGGGCAGAATACTACAGGGATGGGCATAATACTACAGGGCACAATACTACAATGATGGGCAGAATACTACAGGGATGGGTAGAATACTACAGAGCACAATACTACAGGGATGGGCACAATACTACAGGGATGGGCACAATACTACAGGGATGGGCACAATACTACAGAGCACAATACTACAGGGATGGCCCCAATACTACAGGGATGGCCACAATACTGCAGAGCACAATACTACAAGGATGGGCAGAACACTACAGGAATGGGCAGAATACTACAGGGATGGCCACAATACTACAAAGATGGGCAGAATACTACAGGAATGGGCAGAATACTACAGAGCACAATACTACAGGGATGAGCAGAATATTACAGGGATGGGCAGAATACTACAGAGCACAATACTACAAGGATGGGCAGAATATTACAGGGATGGGCAGAATACTACAGAGCACAATACTACAGGGATGAGCAGAATATTACAGGGATGGGCAGAATACTACAGAGCACAATACTACAAGGATGGGCAGAATATTACAGGGATGGCCACAATACTACAGGGATAGCCACAATACTACAGAGCACAATACTACAGGGATGGCCAGAATACTACAGGGATGGGCACAGTACTACAGGGATGGGCACAATACTACAGGGATGGGCACAATACTACAAGTATGAGCACAATACTACAGGGCACAATACTACAGGGCACAATACTACAGGGCACAATACTACAAGGATGAGCACCTTACTACAGGGCACACGGATAGGGATATTACTGCAGCATGGGCACATTACTACAAGATGTTGGCTAAGATGACTATATGATGCTGCTAATTGTAAAACAATATTACAAGAAGGTGATAAAATGTAAAAAAAAAAATAATTCATAATAAAGCATGACTGATTTATAGAAAAAAAAACCATGCTCTTCATTAAAAATGTTCACTTTGTCCTGCAAATAATGCGGCCCCCCTCAATTTTTTTTTTCTATATGTGGCCCATACACCCAGCTGAGTTTGAGACCCCTGATCTAGACTGTACTTGGGGTCTATTTACACAGACTCATCACTAGTTACGAGTACTGATCACTCGAGCATGGTAGTGCCCGCTCATCACTAGTTACGAGTACCGAGCACCCGAGCATGGTAGTGCTCACTCATCACTAGTTACGAGTACCGAGCACTCGAGCATGGTAGTGCCCACTCATCACTAGTTACAAGTACCGAGCACCCGAGCATGGTAGTGCTCACTCATCACTAGTTACGAGTACCGAGCATGGTAGTGCTCACTCATCACTAGTTACGAGTACTGAGCACCCGAGCATGGTAGTGCCCGCTCATCACTAGTTACGAGTACTGAGCTCCCGAGCATGATAGTGCCCGCTCATTACTAGTTACGAGTACCGAGCACCCGAGCATGGTAGTGCTCACTCATCACTAGTTACGAGTACTGAGCACCCGAGCATGGTAGTGCCCGCTCATCACTAGTTACGAGTACCGAGCATCCGAGCATGGTAGTGCTCACTCATCACTAGTTACAAGTACCGAGCACCCGAGCATGGTAGTGCTCACTCATCACTAGTTACGAGTACTGAGCACCCGAGCATGGTAGTGCCCGCTCATCACTAGTTACGAGTACTGAGCACCCGAGCATGGTAGTGCCCGCTCATCACTAGTTACGAGTACTGAGCATCCGAGCATGGTAGTGCCCGCTCATCACTAGTTACGAGTACCGAGCACCCGAGCACGGTAATGCTCACTCATCACTAGTTACGAGTACCGAGCACCCGAGCATGGTAGTGCCCGCTCATCACTAGTTACAAGTACCGAGCACCCGAGCATGGTAGTGCGCGCTCATCACTAGTTACAAGTACAGAGCACCCGAGCATGGTAGTGCTCACTCATCACTAGTTACGAGTACCGAGCACCCGAGCATGGTAGTGCTCACTCATCACTAGTTACGAGTACCGAGCACCCGAGCATGGTAGTGCTCACTCATCACTAGTTACGAGCACCAGAGCATGGTAGTGCTCACTCATCACTAGTTACGAGCACCAGAGCATGGTAGTGCTCACTCATCACTAACTGCCATCATTCTCAGCAAAGCGAGTCCTGTGCAGCGTGTTTTTATTGAGGTTTTTATGCATTTTTGAGTGCAGTTGTCACAAATCTGCATGCAAATCCTGATGCCAGCGAAGTCAATGAAAATCCTGAAGTTTTGTGCACATGTTGCTTTTTTGTCCTTGCAGATTTGGTGCAGAAATATATCTGCAGCATGTCAATTCTTTCTGTGTTTTTCCACCCTAGAATGCTTAGAAAACACAAGGAAATAACATATCAAAAACGCAATGAAAACGCTGCAAAACGCACTTTTTTTTCTGCCAAGAGATGCAGATTTGATGCAGAAATTTCTGCAGCCATATACTCAGCGTGCGCACCTAGCCTTACACAAGCCGATGCACAGCAGAGAAGTGATCTTATATGCCGCATAAACTACAAGAGTATATGCTCTGTGTCCACCCAGTGTGATTGACAGCAGCGGCTTGTACTGCGAGGCCTCAGCAGGGAGGAGGGACACTGAGGAGCTGTCAATCACATGGGGTAGGCGGAGCGTATACACCACAGGCAGCCTCCAGAGACTCACAACATACTCTATTCAATCTCAATAACTTTCTAGGAGGATTACACTGGCATTCTGAAGGGTTTTTATGGAAGTACACCAGCTTCTTCAGGTCTAACTGATCTATTTAGTGATACAGTATCTGCAGGCTGCATTGTGAGGTCCCATACAGGATGGACACTGCAGTGTGAGAGCAGCATGTACTGTCTACAGATCATGTACATACATTCTAGTGAGAAGACCCCTTTACTGCTGCAAGGGCTAACTATAGTCTATGGCACTGACTGCTGTCAGCCATGCGGAGTCGCATCAGTGGGCTCCACACAGCAGTGCAAGTCACGTGCTCCTCCATAGTCAGCGCTGGAGGGGACAGTAATGACTCGTGCACTCAGGGTCAGTGTGTGCAGAGCCGGCGCCACTGCACGGTGCAGACTACACTCACAGGAGCGGTGCGGGCGGGATCATGACTGCGGGCACAATGCAGGCAGCTGGAAGCTCGCTGAAGGACCTTACGTGACGTCACGGTCATGTGCTCAGTCACGTGTGTGGGCGGAGTCAGACTGCGGACGGGCAGCATAGCGGTGTATCGGTCTGGAAGACACTGATAGCAGCCGAGCAATGTGTGATACACAGTCACCTGTGCAGAGTACAGAGTACAGTGTGTGATACAGCTGTGCAGAGTACAGTGTGTGATACAGCTGTGCAGAGTACAGTGTGTGATACAGCTGTGCAGAGTACAGTGTGTGATACAGCTGTGCAGAGTACAGTGTGTGATACAGCTGTGCAGAGTACAGTGTGTGATACAGCTGTGCAGAGTACAGTGTGTGATACAGCTGTGCAGAGTACAGTGTGTGATACAGCTGTGCAGAGTACAGTGTGTGATACAGCTGTGCAGAGTACAGTGTGTGATACAGCTGTGCAGAGTACAGTGTGTGATACAGCTGTGCAGAGTAGTGTGTGATACAGCTGTGCAGTGTACAGTGTGTGATACAGCTGTGCAGTGTAACTACAGTGTGTGATACAGCTGTGCAGAGTACAGTGTATGATACAGCTGTGCAGAGTACAGTTTGTGATACAGCTGTGCAGAGTACAGTGTGTGATACAGCTGTGCAGAGTACAGTGTGTGATACAGCTGTGCAGAGTAGTGTGTGATACAGCTGTGCAGTGTAACTACAGTGTGTGATACAGCTGTGCAGAGTACAGTGTGTGATACAGCTGTGCAGAGTAGTGTGTGATACAGCTGTGCAGTGTACAGTGTGTGATACAGCTGTGCAGTGTAACTACAGTGTGTGATACAGCTGTGCAGAGTACAGTGTATGATACAGCTGTGCAGAGTAACTACAGTGTATGATACAGCTGTGCAGTGTAACTACAATGTATGATACAGCTGTGCCGAGTACAATGTATGATACAGCTGTGCAAAGTAACTACAATGTATGATACAGCTGTGCAGTGTAACTACAATGTATGATAAAGCTGTGCAGTGTAACTACAGTGTATGATACAGCTGTGCAGTGTAACTACAATGTATGATAAAGCTGTGCAGTGTAACTACAGTGTATGATACAGCTGTGCAGGGTAACTACAATGTATGATACAGCTGTGCAGTGTAACTACAATGTATGATACAGCTGTGCAGGGTAACTACAGTGTATGATACAGCTGTGCCGAGTACAATGTATGATACAGCTGTGCAGTGTAACTACAGTGTATGATACAGCTGTGCAGTGTAACTACAGTGTATGATACACCTGTGCAGTGTAACTACAGTGTGTGATACAGCTGTGCAGTGTAACTACAGTGTGTGATACAGCTGTGCAAAGTAACTACAGTGTATAATACAGCTGTGCAGTGTAACTACAATGTATGATAAATCTGTGCAGTGTAACTACAGTGTATGATTTAGCTGTGCAGTGTAACTACAGTGTATGATACAGCTGTGCAGTGTAACTACAGTGTATGATACAGCTGTGCAGTGTAACTACAGTGTATGATACAGCTGTGCAGAGTACAGTGTGTGATACAGCTGTGCAGTGTAACTACAGTGTGTGATACAGCTGTGCAGAGTACAGTGTATGATACAGCTGTGCAGAGTACAGTGTATGATACAGCTGTGCAGAGTAACTACAATGTATGATACAGCTGTGCAGTGTAACTACAATGTATGATAAAGCTGTGCAGTGTAACTACAATGTATGATAAAGCAGTGCAGTGTAACTACAGTGTATGATACAGCTGTGCAGTGTAACTACAGTGTATGATACAGCTGTGCAGTGTAACTACAATGTATGATAAAGCTGTGCAGTGTAACTACAATGTATGATACAGCTGTGCAGAGTACAATGTATGATACAGCTGTGCAGTGTAACTACAGTGTATGATACAGCTGTGCAGTGTAACTACAGTGTATGATAAATACAACTGTACAATGTTTGAAACACAGACACTGTACAATATAACTGCACAATGTACCACACACTCTGTACTATGTAACTATACAATGTATCAGACACTGTACAATATAACTATAATGTAACACACTGTACAATGTAACTACAATGTATCACACACTGTACAATGTAACTACAATGTATTACACACTGTACAATATAACTAATGTAACACACACTGTACAATGTAACTACAATGTATCACACACTGTACAATGTAACTACAATGTATCACACACACACTGTACAATGTAACTACAATGTATCACACACCGTGCAATGTAACTACAATGTATCACCCACTGTACAATGTAACTACAATGTATTACACACTGTACAATGTAACTACAATGTATTACACACTGTACAATATAACTATAATGTAACACACACTGTACAATTTAACTACAATGTATTACACACTGTACAATATAACTATAATGTAACACACATTGTACAATGTAACTACAATGTATTACACACTGTGCAATATAACTATGTAACACACACTGTACAATGTAACTACAATGTATTACACACTGTACAATATAACTATAATGTAACACACACTGTACAATGTAACTACAATGTATTACACACTGTACAATATAACTATAATGTAACACACACTGTACAATGTAAATACAATGTATTACACACTGCAATATAACTATAATGTAACACACACTGTACAATGTAACTACAATGTATTACACACTGTGCAATATAACTATAATGTAACACACACTGTACAATGTAACTACAATGTATTACACACTGTGCAATATAACTATAATGTAACACACACTGTACAATGTAACTACAATGTATTACACACTGTACAATATAACTATAATGTAACACACACTGTACAATGTAACTACAATGTATTACACACTGTGCAATATAACTATAATGTAACACACATTGTACAATGTAACTACAATGTATTACACACTGTACAATATAACTATAATGTAACACACACTGTACAATGTAACTACAATGTATTACACACTGTGCAATATAACTATAATGTAACACACACTGTACAATGTAACTACAATGTATTACACACTGTACAATATAACTATAATGTAACACACACTGTACAATGTAACTACAATGTATTACACACTGTGCAATATAACTATAATGTAACACACATTGTACAATGTAACTACAATGTATTACACACTGTACAATATAACTATAATGTAACATACTGTACAATGTATGAAACGCACACTGTATAATGTAACTGTACAATGTATCCCACACTATATAATGCAACTGTATAAAGTATCACACACACTGTATAATGTATAAAACGCACAGTGTATGTTACTGTACAATGCATCACACAGTGTATAATGTATGAAACGCACAGTATACGTATAATGCAACTGTACAATGTATCACACACACTATATAATGTAACTGTACAATGTATCACACACACTATATAATGTAACTGTACAATGTATCACACACACTATATAATGTAACTGTACAATGTATCACACACACTATATAATGTAACTGTACAATGTATCACACACACTATATAATGTAACTGTACAATGTATCACACACACTATATAATGTAACTGTACAATGTATCACACACACTATATAATGTAACTGTACAATGTATCACACACACTATATAATGTAACTGTACAATGTATGACGCACAATAAACCATGTAACTACGCTGTTCCACACAAAACTGTATAATATAACTATTTAATGTAAGACACTGTACAATGTATCACACAGAGCTGTACAATGCAACTAGCAATGTATGGCACTGTACACCTGTGCAATGTAACTGAAGCTACGCACTTAGGAGCACAGGGGAGGGAGGGCTCTTCAGTTGAGTGATGCACAGGTCCTGCTTTTTTTGTGGTAGTGGCCCCACACTTCTTGGGCCCCTGTGTGGCTGCAGATATGGTATGTCTGCCCCAGTGTGCACTACACACAGCTTTCTCTATGCCTTTTATAGACACACATTGTACTCCGCACTGTCTGCTCTGCTGTAATCTGTATGTGCACGCAACACATGAGCCTATTTACATATGACCCTCCTCCAGCTGCAGTCAGACTCCTCCCACACACGTGACTGATCATATGACTGTGACATCATCCAAGGTCCTTTCCTTCCCAGGATCCCCCATCACCTCCCGGAGCAGAGTGAGTGTCCTGCACACACAGCGCAGGCTGCGCACATGACAGCACAGGCCTCTGCCCTCCTGGTATGGGGTCTCTGCAGTGTAGCCCAGTACAGCCCCCTGTGGTCCCAGTCTGTACCTTACCTGGGTTCACATTGTCACTGCACTTTCAGGAAGCCTTTCACATGTCAGCAGCAGTTTTGGTCAGGGGGGTCTGGGCCCTGAGGCTCCCAGCAATGGCAGCTGAGCCCTGCTCTCCCAACTAATACCCTTTGTGCCATCTGCCGCACCCATCTACGCGGCTGACAATTCCGCCATGTCAAGAGGTTTCACAGTTACCATAATAAGAGCGTGTTCACACCAGGGCGCAGATTATGCGGGAGATACAACCCGGGCTGTGCAGAAACATTCATAAAAGAAGCATTTCCCTCTCATTTTTAAAGGCCCTTTGAATATTGAAAGTATCAATTGGTTGTCATGGATGACTGATTTGGTCCAGCTCTATTCTGGTCCTCTAGAGCAGGGTTGCCAAACTCCAGTCCTCGAGGGCCGCCAACAGTGCATGTTTTCAGGATTTCCTTAGCATTGCATGGGTGTTGGAATCATCAACTGTGCAGGTGATTAAATTATCACCTGTGCAATACTAAGGAAATCCTGAAAATATGCACTGTTGGCGGCCCTTGAGGACTGGAATTGGGGACCTATGCAGTCTAGAGTGACCCCGGTAGCTTTAGGGCTTAGTAGGCCTTATGACATTGTGGTGGGGCCTAGTACACACCAGATTCACCGAGAATGTCGGCTACACATGATAAAGGGGTGAGAAAGGCGGCTATACGAGTTAAAGGGGTTAGAATGCTGGCTACACGAGTTAAAGGGGTTAGAATGCTGGCTACACGAGTTAAAAGGGTGAGAATGCCGGCTACACGAGTTAAAAGGGTGAGAATGCCGGCTACAAGAGTTAAAAGGGTGAGAATGCCGGCTACAAGAGTTAAAAGGGTGAGAATGCCGGCTACACGAGTTAAAAGGGTGAGAATGCCGGCTATACGAGTTAAAAGGGTGAGAATGCCGGCTATACGAGTTAAAAGGGTGAGAATGCCGGCTATACGAGTTAAAAGGGTAAGAATGCCGGCTACACGAGTTAAATGTATGAGAATGCTGGCTACACGAGTTAAAGGGGTTAGAATGCTGGCTGCACGAGTTAAAAGGGTGAGAATGCCGGCTACACGAGTTAAAAGGGTGAGAATGCCGGCTACACGAGTTAAAAGGGTGAGAATGCCGGCTATACGAGTTAAAAGGGTAAGAATGCCGGCTACACGAGTTAAAAGGGTGAGAATGCCGGCTATACGTGTTGAAGGGGTTTTCCAGGTTTGAGAGCAACCTCTGCAGTCATTTGATCTTATTGCAAACATCAAATCAAAATATTTGTGTGTGAAAAAAAAACAAACAAAACGCTAGAAATTGAATTAAGGATGCGTTTAGATCATTATTGACTTCAATGTTAGCAAAACGCTGCCAAAATGGCAAGAACAATTGACATGCTGCTTCTTCAAATGCAGAGATTTTGGCAAATTTAACGCAGCGTTTTTAACAGCATTGTGCACACAAGAAATCCCAATTTCCCATAAACTTTGCCTGGAAATCAAAACGCATGCATTTTGGCTTTAAAACGCTGCAGTTCAAAACGCTGCGGAAACGCATGAAAACACACTGATGATAAAAACTGACGCACTGCACTGACCAAACACTGATGGTATACCCTGACACACACACCGTACACTGATGACATACTGATGGTAACAACAGACACACTGACCAAACACTAATGACACACTGATTATAAGTACTTAAAAAAATGGTAGCGGTGTCATCAGTGTTTTGAATTATCAGTGTTTGGTCCATGTGTCTGTTTTTACCATTTGGCCCCTTTCAGACGTCCATGTTTGATCAGGTACAAGCCACACGCATGGGTATGATCATACGTGTGACATCTGTGTTTGCATACGTGTGAAATCAGTGTGACATGTACCGGAAAAAACACAGGTCTTTGAAATAATAAGATTTTCTATATTCACCTGTATTCAGCGCTGTTTTCTTCGGCTCCTTACCCCCCGGCTCATTATATTCATTGATTATTCACTGCACTGAGGAGCTGGAGGCCAAAGCATTGTGGGCACAGCTTCGTCAAGGACAGGCGAGTATTGATCAAGCAGTGTGTGTGCAGTGACATTCAAGAGGTCATTGGAGTTCCCAATGAACTCTGATGAACGTGACCTGTGAAGTCACTGTGGTGACACCCGCTGTAGCGCGGGGGTGTCATCAGGATGTCATCAGTGTACGGTCCGTGTATCAGTTTTTACCATCAGTGTCATCAGCGTATGGTCTGTGTATCAGTTTTTTCCAGTAGTGTGTCATCAGTGTTTTTCTATAAATGAATAAATGACAAAGCTTCTCTTATCCGTCGCCATATTACAGTGGGTACAGAAAGTATTCAGACCCCTTTAAATTTTTCACTCTTTGGTTCATTGCAGCCATTTGGTAAATTCATAAAAGTACATTTTTTTTTCTCATTAATGTACACTCTGCACCCCATCTTAACAGAAAAAAACAAAAGTAGAAATTTTTGCGAATGTTTTAAACAAGAAAAACTGAAATATAACATGGTCATAAGTATTCAGACCCTTTCTCAGACGCTCATATTTAAGTCACATGCTGTCCATTTCCTTGTGATCCTCCTTGAGGCCTCTCTCACACATACGTGAAAATCACGCACGTGCCACGAGACACGTATTTTCTCCGTGTTGCTTGTGTTAAGTCCGTGTCTCTGGTACGTGCGGTCCACATGTGTTCTACGTGTGCTATCCGTGATAACACACGGAGAACCAGTAATTTGCATACTCACGTGGTCCTTGCTGCTGTCCAGGGTTCTGATCTTCGGCTCCAGCCCTGCCCACTCCCCGCTGATGCTGCTTCTGGCCGAGCAGAGGGGCAGAGATCAGTGACCGTGACAGCACGCCCACCTCCATAACACGCTCATAACGAGCGGCGGTCGCCAGCAACTGTTTGGAGCGGAAGATTCTGCAAGGCTTATGGAGGTGAGTATGTGTTTTTTTATTTTAAAATAATGACACGTGTTTTTCCGGCGCATGTCACACGGGACCACATCCACACTACATCCGTGTGGTACAGGTGCGGGCCGTGTGACACCCGTGATGCCGGAGAAAAACTGACATGTCAGCGTGAGAAACACACGTAAGTACAGAATGGACACACGTTCCGTTTTAAAATACTTACGTGTGTCCAAAACATTCGGAATACATAGGTCCATGTGTGTACGTGTCTCCGGTACATGAGAAAACTGACAAGCACGTACCGGAGGCACGAACGTGTGACAGAGGCCTGAGATGGTCCTACTCCTTTATTGGAGTCCAGTTACGTTTAATTAAACTGATAGGACTTGATTTGGAAAGGCACACACCTGTCTATAGAAGACCTCACAGCGCACAGTGCAAGTCAGACCAAATGAGAATCATGAGAAACAGAGTGAAAAAATTTAAAGGGGTGTGAATACTTTCCATACCAACTGTAAATATGGACAGCACACAGATTGTACCGATGCCATCTGTGTGCTGTGCATGTTTTTCACTGATCGTAGCTTTGTATTGGCCCTTGTCATCCATGATACTGGCCAAATACGGACACATGTCCATGTATTTTTAACAGACATATGGTTTGCGAAAATACATGGACATGTGAACAAGCCCCATAGACTATAACCCTCATAGACTATAACCCTCATAGACTATAATGTGTATGTGTTGTATCCATTAAAAACACAGAACTCTTATGCGCAACACTGAATGAGGCCTAATAGAAATATAAATCTTGAATAGTTTTATTATTATTGCTTTCCTAAAAAAAATCAAGCACTTAAAATAAATACAAATGGGATTTCTGTTCCCATTTTCTGAGACTCGTAACCTATTTTCTTTGTTGATGGAGCTGTGTATGGGCTTGTTTCTTAACGTTGCGAGCTGTAGTTTGTTCTTACTGCCCTTTAGCGGGTAAATATGACTTTTTGATCACTAGTACATTTTCTCAGAGACGAGTCAGCAAAAAATTAGGGGACGTTCCACTATTCGTGTTATTCGCGTTTTTTACTCTGCATATTTTTGCTGTTTTCAAAACGCTGCAGTTTCCAGTTCCAGCAAAGTGGATGTGATAGAAATCTCCTGCCCCTGTGCTTCTTTTTAATGCTTCTCAAGCCACAGCATGTCAGTATCTCTTGCAAAAATGCTCAGTTTTCTTTTAGGCTAGTTTCACACTTGCGTTGGACGGCTTCCGTAGCATTGCGTTGTGTTACGGATGCTACAGATCGTACAAAACAACTGAAAGTTTGTTGGTTTTTTTTTATTTATTTTTTTTTCTTCTTTACAGTTTTTACCAGCAGCAGACTATTGTGAACGATCAGCTGAGCGCTGTCACTTGCCGGCGGCCGAGCATGCCGGCGGGAGCTCAGCTGAGCGCTGTCACTTGCCGGATGGCGGGCATGCCGGCGGGCGGGCGCTCAGCTGAGCGCTGTCACTTGCCGGCAGGCGGACGCTCAGCTGAACGTTCGGCCACCGCGAGACAAAATAACGTTTGTGATTTAAAAAAAAAAGAGCAAGCGCAGTGAAATCCTGAGGATTCCGCTGCTCAAAACAACGTTACAAGCTGCGTTCCTCCCACTGGGCGGAAGCAATGGAGCGTCGCCCAGCGGAAGCAACGCAGGTCCTTTTGGCACAATCCGTCAACCATACAAGTCTATGGGGAAACAGCGGAATCCGTTAACGGATTCCGCTGTTTTCCAAAAGGGCGGATTGTAACGGAAGGAAAACAACGCAAGTGTGAAAGTACCCTTAGGTCTCGGCTTCACTTGCTTAATGCTTACGATCTGAGAACATTCAAAGCGATATGCTAATGATTTTCTGCTGCGAGTGTAAGCCGAGGATCGTGCAACTGTGATCTGGTCTTGCAATCAGATCACAGCTGCAGAAGAGAGGCGGGGGACTTTCTCTCCATCTCCTCCCCAGCCTGTCTCTGTATATATCGCACTGCGGTCGGATGACATGCGAGTGCAGTGTGATGCTTCACACGCTCCCATAGGCTCGTATGGGTGCGTGTGAGCCGAGAATCGCTGCCAAACACCGCATGCTATGACATGGAATGAGAATAAAGTCGCAGATGGATACTGCCTCATAGTTTTACACTGGTGCGAAAGCAATTCAAGATTTTATCAGATTGCGCTCATCTGTGTAAAATGCAAGTGGAGCCAAGGCCGTAGACTTGTATGAGATTCAGAAAATCAGCAGGTAAAAGACACACGTGTTTTTGGTGCATTTAGGTGGTGGAAACGCACCAAAAACACGTAATCTGCACCTAATGATGTCAATTCTAGGAAGTTTCTATACAAAAACAACTTTCTTTAAAGCATGACACACAAAACGGAGACAAAAACAATTTAAAAATTAAGGTGCAAGATGGTGTAGAAAGCAGATCTTCTGTATTGCAATCTACAGTCATTTTGGTGATCTCCTAAGCCCTGCCTTCATTAGGGCTGCACCACTATGAACCCTATCGGCACCCCCAATCATGAAGAAGCTTGGGCAATGGTGTACAGAACCTCCCCCTGTGTAATTATTTAGAGGCCATCATGATCATCGCAGATCTGTCATGTCACAGATATAGTTACAATCAGGTCATTGTAAGTAGCTGGTATCTCGGCCTTACAACAGTTCCCCTCAAGCTTTAAATAGGAACCTTTTTTAACACATTTTAACAGTACATAATACCGACTGATGGAGACTTTCCTAGATGTTTTATTTAAATGTTCATTTCATTCTAACTCATTTATGTTTAATATTTTTTTCCCTGCACAGAAAATCTCCTCTGATCCTATGTCAGAATTTCTGTGACAAAACCTCTGTATTATTTGAAGAAAAAAAATGGCATCTTCAAGTCGAACACAAGTGTTAAATCTTTACAAGGTCTTGTTAAGAGAAAGCCAGAAGTTCAATTCCTACAACTACAGGTAAAGGAGAATGATGATGTGTGCCTGTAAGAAATATTACTGGAAACAATACATACAGTGTGTCCACCCATATCCTGTCCACCGCCATTAACTTGAGAACGGCGGCAGCTATAGGCATAGAAGTGGTGTCTAGGTATAGTAAAGTATCTATGCGCTACGCAATGAAACCACCTATATATAGCGTCACCTGGTAGAAAACAACAGTTAGCATTTTTATCTCAAAAACGGAACGAGATAGAGAAAAAAAGTGAATTACAAAGTTGTAGGGCATCATCAATTCAATACAAATCGACACCTTACATACAGAAATGCTATGATTAGAACGTGTAAAACTCGCAAAGCTGCGGATGTGAAGCGATACCTCATGGAGACCTTCCTACAAGTCATTGGGTATGGTGGCTGTGTGGAGTGGCCTCCACGCTCACCTGACCTGACCCTATTGGACTTCTTTCTGTGAGGTCACATCAAACAACAGGTGTATACGACTCCTCCACCAACATTGCAGGATCTATGACGACATATCACAGATGCTTGTGCAAACGTGTCGCCTACCATATTGCACAACGTGCAGCAATATACAGTATGCTGTCTAGAGTCCAGATGTGCATTGCAGCTGACAGTGGCCACTTTGAGCATCAAAGTTAAATGAGCGCCATATGCGTGACCAGCATTCAATGTTTTGGGGGCCTCATGGGTTTCATATCATAACATATCTGTATGCAAGGTGTCGATTCGTATTGAATTGATGATGCCCTACAACTTTGTAATTCATTTTTTTTTCTCGTTCCGTTTTCGAGATAAAAATGCTAACTCCGTTGTTTTCCACCAGGTGGCGCTAGAGGTGGTTTCATTGCATAGCACATGCTACTTTACTATACCTAGACACCACTTCTATGCCTATAGCTGCCGTCGTTCTCAAGTTAATGGCGGTGGACAGGATATGGATGGACACACTGTATATTACATGACAAGAATACAATGTCAGGAAATGTTACCAATATCACCAGATAACAATATCGCACAATAACAATATCCTTACCTGGTGGCTAGGGGACAGTCAGCACAGAAAACACAGCAACAAAAGTGTATAATAAGATTCAATTTACACCTGAATCTAATGAACAGTGTACAATTGATGAGATAGATAACAAAATGATTACAATATTACAATACAGAGACATTCCTTAAAGGGTTTTGCCAAGAACAAAGTTAATTTTAAAGTTGATTTTACTTAATAGATCTTTGAATACTAATAAGTTCCACAACTGGACTTGATTACAAAAAATGTTCCTATGCTGAGATAATCTTATACAGTGGGTGCGGAAAGTATTCATACCCCTTTAAATTTTTCACTGTTTCATTGCAGCCATTTGGTAAATTCAAAAAAGTTCATTTTTTTTCTCATTAATGTACACTCTGCACCCCATCTTTATAGAAAAAAACAAATATTGGAATTTTTGCAAATTTATTAAACAAAAAAACCCTGAAATATCACATGGTCATAAGTATTCAGACCCTTTGCTCAGACACTCATATTTAAGTCGCAAGCTGTCCATTTCCTTGTGATCCTCCTTGAGATAGTTCTACTCCTTCATTGGCGTCCAGCTGTGTTTAATTAAACTGATAGCACTCGATTTGGAAAGACACACCTGTCTATATAAGACCTCACAGCTCACAGTGCAAGTCAGACCAAATGAGAATCGTGAGATCAAAGGAACTGCCCGAGGAGCTCAGAGACAGAATTGTGGCAAGGCACAGATCTGGCCAAGGTTACAAAGAATTTCTGCAGTACTCAAGGTCCCTAAGAGCACAGTGGCCTCCATAATCCTTAAATGGAAGAAGTTTGTGACCACCAGAACTCTGCCTTGACCTGGCCGTCCAGCCAAACTGAGCAATTGTGGGAGAAGAGCCTTGATGAGAGAGGTAAAGAAGAACCCCAAGATCACTGGCTGAGCGCCAGAGATGCAGTAGGGAGATGGGAGAAAGTTCCACAAAGTTAACTATCACTACAGCCCTCCACCAGTTGGGCCTTTATGGCAGAGTGGCCCGATGGAAGGCTCTCATCAGTGCAAGACATATGAAAGCCCGCATAGTTTGCAAAAAAACACATGAAGGACTCCCACATTATGAGAAATAAGATTCTCTGGTCTGAGGAGACAAAGATAGAACTTTTTGGTGATAATTCTAAGCGTTATGTGGGGAGATAACCAGGCACTGCTCATCACCTGCCCTATACAATCCCAACAGTAAAACATGGTGGTGGCAGCATCATGCTATGGGGGTGTTTTCAGCTGCAGAGACAGGATGACTGGTTGCAATAGAAGGAAAGATAAATGCAGCCCAGTACACAGATATTCTGGAAGAAAACCTCTTCCAGAGTACTCTGCACCTCAGACCTAGCCGAAGGTTCACCTACCAACAAGACAATGACCCTAAGCACACAGCTAAAATAACAAAGGAGTGGCTTCAGAACAACTCTGTGACCATTCTTGACTGGCCCAGCCAGAGCCCTGACCTAAACCCAATTGACCATCTCTAGAGAGACCTGAAAATGGCTGTCCACCAACGTTCACCATCCAACTTGACGGAACTGGAGAGGATCTGCAAGGAAGAATGGCAGAGGATCCCCAAATCCAGGTGTGAAAAACTTGTTGCATCATTCTCAAGAAGACTCATGGCTGTACTAGCTCAAAAGGGTGCATCTACTCAATACTGAACAAAGGGTCTGAATACTTATTTATGACCATGAGATTTTTCAGTTTTTCTTGTTTAATACATTTGGAAAAGTTTCTACATTTCTGTTTTTTTTGTCAAGATGGGGTGCAGAGTGTACCTTTAATGAGGAAAAAAAAAACTTTTTTGCATTTACCAAATGGTTGCAATGTAACAAAGAGTGAAAAATGTAAAGGGGTCTGAATACTTTCCATACCCACTGTATATGTGTCCCTGCTGTGTAATGGCCGTGTCTGACCGTACTGGGACCTGGTCTGATCTTACCACATCTCCTGGGCAGGGAGAAGGATGCAAAATAGAATATAAAGACATTACAGCACAGGATCACAGGTGAAATATTTCCCTGCCGGTTTTTAAAAAATGTTTTACCTCCAAAGAAAGAATAATTTGTGTGCTGTAATTTTTATATACTTTTTTCTTTCCTCCCCGGCCCAGGAGCTGTGGTATGATCAGACCAGGTCCCTGTATAGTCAGACACGGCCATTACACAGTAGGGACACATTTATAAGATTATCTCAGCACAGGAACATTTTAAATACGTGCAATTTTGGAAATTATTACTTTTCTAATATATATTGATTGAAATTACCTTTGTTTATGGGAAAACTTCTTTAAGCTTACAGTTTCCACTATATCATAGTTACTAAAGCCCAGCACACTAAAGGTGGCTTTACACACTGCAACATCGCAAACGACATCGCTGTAACGTCACCGGTTTTGTGACGTAATAGCGACCTCCCTAGCGACATTGCAGTGTGTGAAACACATCAGCGACCTGGCCCCTGCTGTGAAGTTGCTGATTGCTACAAATTGTTCAGGACCATTCTTTGGTCTTTTGTTTCCCGCTGTGCAGCATGATCGCTAGAAAGTCTCAGTGTGTAAAGGGGACTTAAATGTGCAGGCAGCAGGAGCCGGCTTCTGCGGACACTGGTAACCACGGTAAACATCAGGTAACCAAGAAGCCCTGTCCTTGGTTACCCGATATTTACCTTCGTTACCAGCCTCCGCCGCTCTCACTGTCAGTGCTGGCTCCTGCTCCTTGCACATGTAGCAGAGTACACATCGGGTAATTAACCCGATGTGTACTGTAGCTAGGAGACCAGGGAGCCAGCGCTAAGCAGTGTGCGCTGCTCCCTGCTCTCTGCACGTGTAGCTGCGTGCGCTGGTAACCAAGGTAAATATTGGGTTGGTTACCCGATATTTACCTTAGTTACCAAGCGCAGCATCGCTTCATTGCGTCGCTGCTGGCTGGGGGCTGGTCACTGGTTGCTGGTGACAGTTCACCAGCAACCTGTGTAGCGATGCTCCAGCGATCCCTGCCAGGTCAGGTTGCTGGTGGGATTGCTGGAGCGTCTGACTGTGTGACCTCTCACCAGCAACCTCCTAGCAACTTACCAGCGATCCCTATCAGGTTGTATCGTTGTTGGGATTGCTGGTAAGTTGTTTAGTGTAAAGGCCCCTTAAGGTGTCTATCTGCAGTCATCATCTCATTAGCATCTATTTAGTGCCTCCTTGTTATGCCACCTCATATCTTCTTGAAATGTTCTCTCCTTGGCATGGCCGTCTTCTTTGTAGGACTCTCTTTGAAAGCCTTTCCCCAGGGATAGCTTCCTGAATTCTTTTCTCTTCTCAATAAGTTACTCTTCTTCCTCTCTTCCCCTTTGTACCTCACTTGGTTCTTTTATGCCCCTTTTGAGACTCCAGATCTGCAATTCCCCTCTTAAAACTGGAGACGCTATGATCAAAGCCCGTAAGTGATTAGTCTTTGATGTTGCCTACAACATTCAGATGATTTTTCTAACTTACATTTTTACTTACACTGTTTTGCCGTATATACTTCATTTTACTCTATTTTTACTGCATTTTTTGTAGATAGTACTGTTGGTATTGCCACCTCCATCAAAAGTCAGTCTGTAATGACTTATCCACTGTAGTCAATAACATAAACACGAATCATAATACCATCTCAATTTTACCATATAGAGAACATGATAAACAAAAAATATTAAAAAAATTGTAGCATTGCACTTTTTTTTAATGAAATTTTACTGCACTTGGAATTGTGTTCCCGTTTTCCAGTACAATATGTGGTAAAACGAATGGTTTATTTAGAAAGTAGTACTGGTCCCGCAAAAAACAAGCCCTCATACTGCTACATTGACAGAAACATCAAAACAGTTATAGCCCTTATTGCCTTGTGGTGAAGGGTTTAAAAGTAGAACATTTTCAAAATTTTTTAAATCATTTTTCATATTTTATACCTGTTAAAAAAAAAAAAGGTTTTCAATATTTTTCTTTAAAATTGAAGCATTAATGTTTTATTTTTTAAATTGTTTTTTTTTTTTAATGATGCCTTCACTTTAAAAAAAAGAAATGTTCGTGGGGTTGATCTTATTGACACATTCCCTTTAAAGCTAATTCTATGGATCCATACAGTGAAGTATTGTATATTTGTCAATAAAGTCTAGTTCTTACACAGTGACAAATTAGACCAGAAAGCTTTAAATGTGCAGTGTATCTGAGCTTGGTGATGTGAGCAGTGGAGGGTGGGCTACTATCGGCCTCTATTATTTTACATTCTGGAAACAATTTGGGGTCCACTTTTTTCTAAAAATGGAAAACCCCTTTAAAGACAACTTCTTCATATGTTCCGATTTAGGCTATGTCGACACGCTGCGTTTTTATGATGCTGCGTTTTTGGCTGCTAAAATTGCACAAAAACGCACCCGCGGCAAAAAACGCATTTGGTGCGTTTTTGCCTGCGTTTTGCTGCGTTTTTGATCTCTGCGTTTTTCCAATGCATTGCATGGGGGAAAAACGCAGGAAAGAATTGACATGTCCATTTTTTTTTTTTAAAGCTTAAAAACGCAGCTTAAAAAAAAAAAGTTGTGTGCGGACAGCAAAAATGAAAACTCATAGACTTTGCTGGGGAAGCAAAGTCATGCAGTTTTGAGGCCAAAAACGTACCCGATAAACGCCGCAAAAAACGCACTGTGTGCACATAGCCTAAGGCTATGTGCACACAGTGCGTTTTTTGCGCGTTTTTCGGGTGCGTTTTTGGCCTCAAAACTGCATGACTTTGCTTCCCCAGCAAAGTCTATGAGTTTTCATTTTTGCTGTCCACACACCTGTTTTTTTTCAGCTGCGTTTTTGTGGTGCCACAAAAACGCAGCATGTCAATTATTCCCGCGTTTTTTACTGCGCTTTTCATCCATTGAGTTCAATGGGATGTTGAAAGACGCAATGAGAAACGCAAATAGCTGCGTTTTGGTGCGTTTCTAAGACCAAAAACGCAGCTATAAACGCAGGAGGTGGGTAGTAAAGTGACGTGTACAGGAAGAGGATTCCTTCTGTCAGTATATACAGAAGCGTGAATCCTCCCGGTACCGTCACCGCTGCGTCCACCTCCCGTCCTGTGCATGTCAGCTGCCGTGCGGCGCCATGTACAGGCAGGAGGTGGAAGCGGCTGCGAAAACAAAAGTTAACAGTAGAAAAAAAAAAGTTATACTCACCTGTCTGCAGCCTCCCGGGGCCATGCCCGCTCCCATCTCCTCTCACGGTATCGCCACCCCCGCTCCGGCTGTGTGCAGACGGCCGGTAACCCTCCGATGGATGCAGGACCTGGCGATGGATCACCTGACGCAGTCACCTGACGCATCAGGTGATCGTAAGTATCGCGGTGACGCGGGCGCCCGGCCGGTATCAGCGGATGCGTCAGGAGACTTCATCCCTGATTACCGGCAGCTGCTGCAGCGATCGGACGGGATCAGACTCCCGCCCCATCGCTCCAGGAGCTGCCGGTAATCAGCACATAAGTGAGTATTATTTTTTTTATTTTTTTTTTTGCACCGATGCATCAGCTGATTGTATAATCGGCTTTTATACAATCAGCTGATGTGTGATGGGATTCAGGCACTTGATCCTGACACATCATCTGATCGCTTTGCCTTCCAGCAAACCGATCAGATGATATTGGATCCTGATTGGACGGCGCGGGACCCTGACCCAGGATTACTGCGGAGGGGGGGTTCTTTATTTCAATAAAGATGGAGTCACTAATTGTGTTGTGTTTTATTTCTAATAAAAATATTTTTCTGTGTTGTGTTTTTTTTTATCTTTACTAGAAATTCATGGTGGCCATGTCTAATATTGGCGTGACACCATGAATTTCGGGCTTAGGGCTAGCTGATAAAGATACAGCTAGCCCTAACTCCATTATTACCTAGCTAGCCACCCGGCTTCAGGGCAGCTGGAAGAGTTGGATACAGCGCCAGAAGATGGCGCTTCTATGAAAGCGCCATTTTCTGGGGTGGCTGCGGGACTGCAATTCACAGCGGGGGTGCCCAGAAAGCATGGGCACCCTGCACTGTGGATTCCAATCCCCAGCTGCCTAGTTGTACCCGGCTGGACTCAAAAATTGGGCGAAGCTCACGTCATTTTTTTTTTTAAATTATTTCATGAAATTCATGAAATAATTTAAAAAAAAAGGGCTTCCCTATATTTTTGGTTCGCAGCCGGGTACAAATAGGCAGCTGGGGGTTGGTGGCAGCCCGTACCTGCCTGCTGTACTCGGCTAGTATACAAAAATATGGCGAAGCCCACGTCATTTTTTTTGTTTGGGGGGGGGCAAAGAAATCCTGCATACAGTCCTGGAAGGAGGATGCTGAGCCTTGTAGGTCTGCTCCCCCTGACTCTCCCTCAAGCATATAGTCCTGGATGGAGCATGCTGAGCCTTGTAGTTCTGCAGCTGCTGTCTGCTCTCCTGCATACACTATTGGATGGAATATGCTGAGCCTTGTAGTTCTGCAGCTGTCTGCTCTTCTGCATACACTAGTGGAGAATGAAGAACACATTGAAGAAGGAAATGACATCAGACCTTTTTTTTTTGTTCACTGATAAAAAACGCATAAAGACGCAGTGAGCAAAAACGCAGCAAAACGCAGCAAAAAAACGCACCAAATCGCGGCAAAACGCGTGCGTTTTTTGCCGCGTTTTTTCGACGCAGGTGCGTTTTTGTGCGTTTTTAGCCGCCAAAAACGCACAAAAACGCAGCGTCAAAAAGACGCAGTGTGTGCACATAGCCTTATATATGTATAATGTAGCCTAGACTGTACGCATTATCTTTAGTGTCGACTTACATATTGACATAAGGGCACAGATAATTCATCTACAGTAATCCCCTTCTTTATAGACCCCCTGCAGTTTCTGAGTGTTTCTCCTCTGACAGTATCTTGTTCCTTTGCCCTTCTGCTGCTTTTGTGATTCCCCACTGACCCATAAACCAATTAAATTGCTGTTTCACTGGTTTATCCAATTGCTGTCAGTGATTCAGGCCCTATTACCATCGCCTGATTATCAGGTTCAGATCAGATATCCTTCTGCTTCTCTTTATCTTTCGCTCACAACCATTTTCCAATGATGTTTGAGCCCTATTACGACCTCCCTATTTGTGTTGGTTGCAGATTGAATAAATTATCTGGGGTTTTTTCATTTTCTACAGAATACTTTCATTTTTAACATCATATCCATTCCAGGAAGCCTGTTTTACTATCCTTTTCATGAATTTTTTCTTAAGGTTCATTATTTGATTGTTTTTCCTTTCAGGCCTATAGCTATTTTGTGGCATCACTTTTTGACTGAGCGGTCTAAATGTTGAGATCCAATCATATCAATATGATGTAACATTACACAATGGGAAGTAGAAGCAGTTTTACATTCGGGTTTTATTAAAGGGGGTCTGCCACCTCCTAAACTGAACTATTTAGACCTTCATATAGAGAAAATAGCCGCCTTAAATAATCAACCTTGTACTGTAAATTTTATCAAATGTGTTGCAAAGAAAACCAATTTTATTACATACTAGCTGTAGTACTTGGGGTTGCCCGGGATAGTAACTGTTTCTCTGTCTCTTTCCCAGTCTCTGTCAGTCTCTCTGTCTCTGTCTGTCTCTCTATCTGTCTCTCTATCTCTGTCTGTCTCTTGGCCTGTCTGCTTATGTCTGTCTGTCTCTTTCCCTGTCTGTATATTTCCCTGTCTGTCTCTGTATCTATTTGTGTCTTTCTTTATCTGTCTGTCTCTCTGTCTCTGTCTGTCTCTCTCTGTCTGTCTTTCTCGGTGTCTGTCTATCTGTGTGTCTGTCTGTCTCGATCAGTGTCTGTCTCTGTCTCTTTCTATCTCTCTGTGTATCTCTGTGTGTCTGTCTGTTTCTCTACCTGTATGTTTGTCTCTGTTTCTCTGTCTCTTTGTCTGTCTGTCTTTTTCTGTCTGTCTCTTTGTCTGTCTGTCTGTCTCTGTCTCTTTCCCTGTCTGTCTCTTTCCCTGTCTGTCTGTCTGTCTCTCCACCGAAATCATATTACCTCACACATAAGCTTCTTATACTAACAATTTCCTTTGTTCCTATAGCAACCAATCACAGCTCCTATTAATGCCCTGTAGCTCCTAGCTCCATTCACTTTATTGTAAGCAGGTTTTTGGAGAGTAACTGTAAAGCGCGGGGTTATATTTTCCCATCAAAATATAGTCTATGACGTTCCCTGAGTCAAATGGAGTGTCTGCGCTAACTTTTGTGATTGTAAATGCAACAGTGCGGATTCCTTTAGCAGACACACACACACACGCATACATACATACATACATACATACCTACCTGCCTACATACATACATACATACATACATACATACATACATACATACATACATACACACATTCAGCTTTATATATTAGATATAAACGAGGTCTTGGGTGCATTGTTCCACCCCCTCAATGACCATCTTCCATTCCCCCTTATGGTGATTGATAGTGCTTGCTTTAGATCCCTGTACATAATCATAATACAGGGTCTGAGTGATTGAACATAAGGTGTTAGGCCCTGTGCACACTAGAAAATGGAATTTTCTTAAGAAAATTCTGGACCCTCTGAAAGATTACCGCACCTGCGGCAAAGAAAACGCAGCAAACCGCACCCGAAAACCGCATGCATTTTTGCCGCGGTATTGCCGCGTTTTTTTCGCAAGTTGTTCCCTGCAATTTTTGACCATTATCTATGGCAAAAACCGCAGTTACCTGCGGAAAAGAAGTGACATGCACATTCTTTTTGCTGCAGAAAACATGCAGCAAAACCTGTTGGTAGAAAAACCGCAGAGTGCGCACAGCATTTTTTTTTTTACCATCGGTTTTGCTGGGGAAGGACTGCAGCAAGGTTATGAACATTTTCTGAAGCAAAACTGCGGTATAAAACGCAGTGTGCACAAAGGGCCTTAGTGTGCAAAGGGGATAAGTCCTCATTAATCTTCTGTGTGAATCAATTTCAGTTTTGGGGGGACAATTTTGCACCAATAATTTCTGTAGCCTCGGTGTTAGACCATTTGCGCATTTTGCGTTCAATTCCGCAGCATGTAATTCACTGCCTGTGCGTCTCAGAACGCAGCCGAAAAAGCTGCGTTCTGAGACACATTCGGCAGAACGCAACGTGCGCACATTCCTGGAAAATTCATGCATTCTGGATGCTTTCTCTGCCATAAACCGAGTGGGAAAAGCATCCTGAACGCACATTTTTGACAGTACGGTCCCACTCGGCTCTGCAGCATTGCCATAGACTTGCAGCAGAGCCGAGTGGGACCGCACTGTCAAAAAGAGCATGGCTGGCTGCGACACAGTGCCGCGTGATCAGAATGAACTCGGATGAACTTCACCCGACTTCATTGTGATTGCGCGGCTACATCGGAAGCTGACAGGAGCGGCAGTAGAACAGTGTGCCGCGGTTTGAATTCTGGTCACACGTGAAGGACTCAACTGTGATCTCAAATCCCCTGAGTGACTTCAGTGAGCCGGGCGATTAGCTGTGCTTTCACTCAGGTTACTCGCGGCCACAGCTGCAGTCCTCCACCTGAGAGCGGTGGCCGCGAGTAACCACAGTGACAGCACAGCTGATCGCGCTACTCACTTCAGTTGCTGCATGGAGCTGACTGGATCGGCAGTGTTCTACTGCCGCTCCTGTCAGCTTCCGATGTAACAGAGCTGAAAGCGTCCTGGGACCTTGCGTGGATTACGTCGGACCTGGAGGTGTTTTTGAGGGGTTATTAAAGTGGTGAAATAGGGTGTTTTTTTGTCTTTCATTCCAAATAAAGGATTTTTTGGATGTGTGTGTTTATTTTCTTTAACTTACAGGTTAATCATGGAAGATATTTCGGGAAGACACCTGCCATGATTAACCTAGGACTTAGTGGCAGCTATGGGCTGCTGCCATTAACTCCTTATTACCCCGTTTGCCACCGCACCAGGGCAATTCGGGATGAGCCAGGTAGAGTCCCGGGACTGTCGCATCTAATGGATGCGGCAATTCCGGGCGGCTGCTGGCTAAAATTACTAGGCTGGGGGGCTCCCCATAACGTTGAGCTCCCCATCCTGAGAATACCAGCCTTCAGCCATGTGGCTTTTCTTTGGCTTGTATCCAAATTTGGGGGACCACACGTTTTTTGACCACACGTTTTTTTTGTTTTTTTTTTTCAATAATTTATTTATTTTTTTACTGCTCGATATAGACACGCCCACCGGCAGCTGTGATTGGTTGCAGTGAGACAGCTGTCACTGAGCGTGGGGGCGTGTCTGACTGCAACCAATCATAGACGCCGGAGGGCGGGGGAAGCTGGGAATACGAGATGGATTAATGAGCGGCTTGCATTTTCAAAAGAGAAGAAGCTGCCACAGTGAGAACGCCATGCAGCGCCGCGCCGGTGATCATGGATCGGTGAGTATGAGAGAGGGGGTGGGAGGGAGAGACCGACATGGACAGAAAGAGAGATAGAGACATAGAGATAGAGAGAGACCGACCGACAGACAGAGAGAAAGACGAAAGAACTGCCTTTGTTATGTTAAAAAAACATGCGGATTGCAACAATAATGCAATGCAAGCGCACTGCTTAACATTTTGGCAGCGTTTTTCTGCAACTCATTGATTTCAATGGGTGTAGAACGCAGCCAAAATGGCAAAAACAATTGACATGTTGCTTCTTCAAACGCATGGGTTTTTGACAAATTTTTGTCAATCAAAAAGCATCGTGCGCACAGATTTTGCATGATTCTCATAGACTTTGCTGGGGAATCAGAACGCACGCATTTTGTCAATGACACAGTGCAGTTGTAAACTCAGCCAAAACGCAGAAAAAAAACGCAAAGTGCACACATAGCCTTACACCTATGGGGGTGGGAGAGCTTTGTTAGGGCCGTTTCACACTTGCGTTGTTTTAACGGAGACGGGTTCCGTCACACATACAGTACAGTTAATTTATTTACAGTGGAAGCGCGACATCATGTGGACACTGCATGAAACACACAACCCGCATGGTGTCTAGCTTCAACTGTAAATAAATGAACTGTACTACATTAGTGACGGATTCTGTTTGCGTAAAAACAACGCAAGTGTGAAACCGGCCTGACTCTTATCTTCCTTTTTTCTGAGCTCCTCTCATCTGATTTGGGAACACATAAAAATACTGAAAAGCAGAGGAAAAATTCTTTGTGGTAGAATTGAAAGAGAAAACCAGCAATATCACCACTGTTTATTGAGGTTTTTGTCACGATGTTCACTATTCAGTAAATATAACATCAACTTTATTACTCTGGTCAGTACTATTGTATTTTTAGAGTTTATATGTTTTTTTAATCACATACTACATTTGTAAACTTGAAAAAAGTTGTGACTTTTTTTTTTACTCCTGTTGATGGAGCAATGTGGGGGCTTTTAAGTTTGGAGATGAGCAGTAGTTTTCATCCATTGTATTTTCGGGCACTTATGAGTTCTTAATCACTTTTAATTCCACTTTTTTGAGAGGCAAGGTGATAAAACAATAGCAAATGTGACATGATTTTGTCCTTAGGGTATGTGCACGGGACATCTTTTAATCTCAGGCAAATATATTTCCAAGCAGAAGAGGCTTCAAAAACTCAGGTGTTCCTAAGCGTTTTTTCCAACAAATTTTGTCCTGCAATTTTTTGAACGGTCTTCCCATGGTTTTTATGATTTTTTTTTTTGTTTCATTGTCATTTTCCAGTTGTTCTATTTTCGCGCCTTAAAATAATAAAAAAAAATAAGGTTTTTGGGGTTTTTTTTAACAACTTTAGGATCTATGATGTACTGGTACATCATAGGTCGTGTACTTTCCTTTGAAGCGGGGTCGGTCTTGAAAGAAAGCACAATTCTTTTCTTTCTTTTTTTTGTTCACCACTTAAAAAACAAACAAAAAAAAGGCTATACATGTTTGGTGTCTACAAACTCGTACTGACCTGGGGAATCATACTGCCAGGTCAGTTGTACCATATAGTGACCATGGAAAATAAAATCCAAAAAACATTGTGGAATTGCATTTTTTTTTTTTTTTTGCAACTTCACCACACTTGGAATTTTTTCCCTATTTTCCAGTACAATATGGGGCAAAATGAATGATATCACTCAACTTGTCCCCCAAAAAACAAGCCCTCATACCGCTATATTGACAGGAAAATAAAAAAGTGATGTCTCTAGGAAGAAAGGGAGGAAAAAATGAAAAACGGAAAATCACAGGGTGTGATTACAATAGTTACAGGCAGGTGTCAGCTGTAAAATACTGCCTGCTCTTGCTGTGAATGGAGAGAGCTCAGCTGATGAGTCTTTTTTGTATACTTGCACCTGACCAGTGATGTACACCTACGTCCCATGTCAGAGAGGGATTAATAAAATAGGGTCACTGTAATCGTTACAAGACTCATCCTCTGGCTGCCATCACAGAACACTAACTCCATTCACTGGAATAGGCTGAAGTCTACTTACAACAGTGCGAGTAAGTGCATACAGTGAGTACGGAAAGTATTCAGACCCCTTTACATTTTTCACTCTTTGTTTCATTGCAGCCATTTAGTAAATTCAATAAAGTTCATTTTTTTTCTCATTAATATACTCTCTGCACCCCATCTTGACAGAAAAAAATAGAAATGTAGAAATTTTTGCAAATTTATTAAACAAGAAAAACTGAATTATCACATGGTCATAAGTATTCAGACCCTTTGCTCAGTAATGAGTAGAAGCACACTTTTGAGCTAGTACAGCCATGACTCTTCTTGGGAATGATGCAACAAGTTTTTCACACCTGGATTTGGGGATACTCTGCCCTCTGTCCTTGCAGATCCTCTCCAGTTCCGTCAAGTTGGATGGTGAACGTTGGTGGACAGCCATTTTCAGGTCTCTCCAGAGATGCTCAATTGGGTTTAGGTCAGGGCACTGGCTGGGCCAGTCAAGAATGGTCACAGAGTTGTTCTGAAGCCACTCCTTTGTTATTTTAGCTGTGTGCTTAGGGTCATTGTCTTGTTGGAAGGTGAACATTCGGCTAGGTCTGAGGTCCAGAGCACTCTGGAAGAGGTTTTCTTCCAGAATATCTCTGTACTTGGCCGCATTCATCTTTCCTTCAATTGCAACCAGTCATCCTGTCCCTGCGGCTGAAAAACACCCCCATAGCATTATGCTGCCACCACCATGTTTCACTGTTGGGATTCTATTGGGCAGGTGATGAGCAGTGCCTGGTTTTCTCCACACATACTGCATAGAATTATCACCAAAAAGTTCTATCTCTGTCTCATCAGACCAGAGAATCTTATTTATCATAGTCTGGGAGTCCGTCATATGTTTTTTTGCAAACTCTATGTAGGCTTTCATATTTCTTGCACTGAGGAGAGGCTTCCGGCGGGCCACTCTGCCATAAAGGCCCGACTGTTGCAGGGCTGCAGTGATAGTTGACTTTGTGGATATTTCTCCCATCTCCGCACTTCATCTCTGGAGCTCAGCCACAGTGATCTTGGGGTTCTTCTTTACCTCTCTCATCAAGGCTCTTCTCCCACGATTGCTCAGTTTGGCTGCACAGTCAGGTCTAGGAAGAGTTCTAGTAGTCTCAAATTTCTTCCATTTAAAGGGAACCAATCACCTGAATTATCATATACAGTGTGTCCACCCATATCCTGTCCACCACCATTAACTTGAGAACGGCGGCAGCTATAGGCATAGAAGTGGTGTCTATGTATAGTAAAGTAGCCATGCGCTACGCAATGAAACCACCTATAGCGCCACCTGGTGGAAAACAACGGAGTTAGCATTTTTATCTCGAAAACAGAACGAGATAGAGAAAGTGAATTAAAAAATGTTAGGGCATCATCAATTTAATACGAATCGACACCTTGCATGCAGAAATGCTATGATATGAAACCCATAAACCCCTAAAACATTGAATGCTGGTCACTCATATTGCGCTCATTTAACACTAGAATTACTGAGGTAGTCATTTTGACTACTTTGCACCATGTATTTTTATATAGGTGTCGCGAGTCCAGTAGTTCTAGTGTTAACTTTGATGCTCAAAGTGGCCACTAGACAGCATACTGTATATTGCTGCACGTTGTACAATTTGGTAGGTGACCTGTTTGCACAAGCATCTGTGATACGTCGTCGTAGATCCTGCAATGTTGGTGGAGGGGTCGCATACACCTGCTGTTTGATGTGACCTCACAGAAAGAAGTCCAATGGGGTCAGGTCAGGTGAGCGTGGAGGCCACTTCACGCAGCCACCATACCCAATGACTTGTAGGAAGGTCTCCATGGGGTATCGCTTCACGTCCGCAGCCTTGTGAGTTTTACACTTTCTAATCATAGCATTTCTGTATGCAAGGTGTCGATTCGTATTGAATTGATGATGCCCTACAACTTTGTAATTCACTTTTTTCTCTCTCGTTCCGTTTTCGTGATAAAAATGCGAACTCCGTTGTTTTCCACCAGGTGGCGCTATAGGTGGTTTCATCGTGTAGCGCAGGGCTACTTTACTATACCTAGACACCACTTCTATTCCTATAGCTGCCGCCATTCTCAAGTTAATGGCGCTGGACAGGATATGGGTGGGCGCACTGTATAAGCTAAAGCCAGTGCTATACTGGCACTATCAGGCTGATTATCTACATACCTTTAGTAGTCAGCTCAGATTTTTAGGTTTTGAAATCCAAGAAAGTAAAGTTTATAAAATCATCAGCTTGAGTGACAGCAGCTAAGGATCATATAATAGCTTGTAGGTATTCATAATTATCCCCTCCCCCTGTTAGAATTACCATAAGTATTATACAATCAATTTAATGTTTGACTTGCAGGACCTGTGCTGAGGTCATACCCATGTGACCAGAAGGGGTGGGGCCTTAGCCAACAAAACTGATACCAGGAAGCAACATTTTTCTGTTGGCTGAGGCTCCGCCCTTTCTGGTCACATGGGTATGACCTCACCACATGTCCTGCAAGAGACAAAGTGAATCATTTGTATAATACTTATGCAAATTCTAACAGGGGAAGGGGATAACTATGAATATATTATCTGATCCTCAGCTGCTGTCACTCAACAAGCAGCTAATTTTATAAACTTTACTTTTTTAGATTTCAAAACCTAAACATTCGAGCTAAGCACTACAGGTATATAGAGAATCAGCCTGATAGTGCCAGTATAGCACTGGCTTTAGCTTATATACGAAAATCCTGGTGATTGGTTCCCTTTAAGGATTATGAGGCCATTGTGCTCTTAGGAACCTTGAATACTCCAGAAATTCTTTTGTAACCTTGACCAAATCTGTGCCTTGCCACAATTCTGTCTCTGAGCTCTTTGGGCAGTTCCTTTTGACCTCATGAATCTCATTTGGTCTGACATGCAGTGTGAGCTGTGAGGTCTTAGGCCCCTTTCACACGTCAGTGATTCTGGTACGTTTGTGCTTTTTTTTAAACGTACCAGAATCACTGACATACGCAGACCCATTATAATGAATGGGTCTGCTCACACGTCAGTGATTTGTCACTGCACGTGTCTCCGTGCGGCGTACCCGCGTGTGCGTGATTGCTGCACGGAGACATGTCCATTTTTTTCTGGCATCACTGATGTTCCACGGACCACGCAGTGGTGTGGTCCGTGAAACACGTGCCAGAAAAATACGTGCTTTTAAAATAAAAAACATTTTAACTCACCCGGCTCCAGCGATGTCCTCTGCAGCCCGTTCTCCCTGCTGCTTCTAAGCCGGCTGATTACTGTCGCGCATATTCATTATGCGCGACACAGCCGACCCGGAAGCAGCTGCTGCGGGGGTCACCGCCGGCCGGATGCTGCGTCGCGGGAGCGATCAGCACCATGGACAGCGGGAGCGGGCGCAGGTCAGTGAATCTCTAAGTGCAATCACGGGCCACGGAGAACGGAGCCCGGATTGCACTTAGACAACCCACGTGTGCCGAGAATCACGGCACACGCAGGGACATGTGCGTGTTTTACGCGCCAGTGAAAAACGTCTGTGTTTTTCACTGACGTGTGAAACGGGCCTTATATAGACAGGTGTGCGCCTTTCCAAATCAAGTCCTATCAGTTTAATTAAACACAGTTGCACTCCAATGAAGGAGTAGAACCATCTCAAGGAGGATCACAAGGAAATGGACAGCATGTGGCTTAAATATGAGCGGCTGAGCAATGAGTCTGAATACTTATGATCATGTGATATTTCAGTTTTTGTTGTTTAATAAATTTGCAAAAATGTCTACACTTCTGTTTTTTTCTGTCAAGATGGGGTGCAGAGTGTACATTAATGAGAAAAAATGAACTTTTTTGTATTTACCAAATGGCTGCAATGAAACAAAGAGTGAAAACTTTAAAGGGGTCTGAATACTTTCCGTACCCACTGTATATAAGAAGGCAAGGTTTAACGGAACTATCAACAGGCAACAAAGGACATCTAAAAAGCATTCAGATAGTCACCAAGTCTTAAATAGAGACGATTTAAGATCTATAACCGTTTCACTTGTCCACATGCTTTCTCAAGGAACCAGGAGACCTTGAGGACGTGTGTGTATATGTGAAAATCCGTAGGTCGTCTTGGAATACTACTTCTCCTGTGAACCTGATATTTATAACTTAAAAGAATTGGAATGGATATATGGCAAGTCCATGGATTATACTGTTGCTAATGTGAAGAAATGTCACAGATTACTACGTGCCCCCATATTGTCATTGTACTGTAGCTTTAGCAGTGATCTAAAATATTTGGCCCTGGGATTGTCACACCGGGCAGTAATCATGCTATGTTATTACTGTAACACACACCATGCGGCCACCTCTCCATTCATTCTGCACTATGATGTAACGGCCAAGGTTGCCTCAAGACAAGACAGTGGTTGGTGGAAAGTGGTTCAGGAAATTAGGGGGGGATTGTGATTAGGGGGGATTGTGATTTGATCCCCCCCTAAGCCTTTAGTTTGGAAAAACAAAGGCTTAGGGGGGATCTAATCACAATGTATGAACATATGAGGGGACAGTACAGAGACTTTTCCAAAGATCTTTTTACACCTAGGCCTGTGACTGGAACACGGGAGCATCCGCTACGTCTTGAGGAAAGAAGGTTTAATCATAATCACAGACGAGGATTCTTTACTGTACGAGCAGTGAGACTATGGAACTCTCTGCCGCATGATGTTGTAATGAGTGATTCACTACTAACATTTAAGCAGAGCCTGGACGCCTTTCTTGAAAAATATAATATTACCAGTTATGAATATTACATTTTATGACAGGGTGTTGATCCAGGGAACTAGTCTGATTGCCGTATGTGGAGTCAGGAAGGAATTTTTTTCCCCATTGGAGCTTATTTGACACATTGGGGTTTTTTTGCCTTCCTCTGGATCAACATGTTAGGCTACGGGTTGAACTAGATGGACTTAGGCGGGCTTTGCACGTTGTGACATCGCAAGCCGATGCTGCGATGTCGCACGCGATAGTCCCCGCCCCCGTCGCAGGTACGATATCGTGTGATAGCTGGCGTAGCGAAAATTATCGCTACGCCAGCTTCACACGCACTCACCTGCCCTACGACCGTCGCTGTGGCCGGCGACCCGCCTCCTTCCTAAGGGGGCGGGTCGTGCGGCGTCATAGCGACGTCACACGGCAGGCGGCCAATAGCGGCGGAGGGGCGGAGATGAGCAGGATGTAAAAATCCTGCCCACTTCCTTCCTTCCGCATATCCTACGGAAGCCGCGGTGACGCCGGTAGATGTTCCTCGCTCCTGCGACTTCACATACAGTGATGTGTGCTGCCGCAGGAGCGAGGAACAATATCGGACCATCGCGTCAGCGTAATTATGGATTACGCCGACGCTGCACCGATGATACGATTATGACGATTTTGCGCTCGTTAATCGTATCATCTAGGCTTTACACACTATGATGTCGCATGCGATGCCGGATGTGCGTCACTTTCATTTTGACCCCACCGACATCGCACCTGCGATGTCGTAGTGTGCAAAGCCCGCCTTAGAGTCTCCCTTCAACCTTAAAAACTATGAAACTATGAAATTGGTGAAGGTTTCAGAGGTTGTAACTTACATGTGTATAAAGGGAAAACTTCCTTGAGTCTAAAGGAAACTTGCAAGCAAATGTCACATGGAGATTTTTACAAATTTCGCCGACTTTCATAGCTGCGTCTAGATCTGTTCAGACTACAGATTCAGACACTCCGCCCGATAACTTCTTTGGTGTCTGTGATCAACACAGACAGATTTGGGCATTGACCTGCAGAGTTATAGTTCATAGGCAGGGTAGCAAGAGTTATTCAGTACTAGTCTGCTTGTTAGTCTCCTTTGATCACATATTGTGGGGAGCCAATTACCGTACATCTGCTCCCCTGGCTAGATCCTTCCTTCTATGCCAGCTATCGTTTATCTTGGTCTGAATCACAACGCCTAACCAGACCAGCTATCTGGTGATTGTAGTACTTGTTGCTGAGTGCGGTTAAGGAGTTAACCCTGGTTGCCTTTTGTTGCTACCTTCCTGCTCTTGCTTTTCTTCTGAGTCTCTCCTTGTCTATTCCTGTGTGTGTGTGTGTGCAGTGTGTCTGAGTTTTGGTTTTCCCTTGTGTCTTTATCTGTGTTTCCATTTCACGCCTGCCCCTTCCTTCCCTGGTGGGTGGAGGAATCAGATTAGTTCTGGTCGCACGTGACTCAAGCATCTCCACCATCAGGAGCAACTCTGAGGTTAGGAATAGCCCAGGGTCCTCTAGTGTGTCTAGACAGCTTAGGAGCCCTTGTCCCTTGTTATCCTACAATCACATTCTGACAACAAAGCTGCTGATGGTGGTCAACAGAATGTCTGCATACTGTAAGTATTCCTGGAAATGGCAGCATAGCTCTTGAACACGCAATGGTAGCAGATCTTAGTCCGGACGTGCACTGTGTCCTCTGTACCGTGCACTCCCCAACCCCTCTGCCTGTTTGCTTGCTGTAGCGTCCAACCAGGAGCCCATTACAGCCATCGATAAGGAGCAGAAGGGGGGGTTTTGTACAGTCAGAAATGCTGACAAGTTCCCTTTAAACATCTCTGCCTTATCTACTCTTAAAAAAACATTTTGTATTGCTCAAATGTATTCAACATTAATAATTAAGCAATTTTGCAAGTGGTTTTAATTAGCCACCTCCTGTGTAACCACTGCTTTATGACAGCGGCAAAGGTCCATTTCCTAAATCTGAAGTACCGTAAGTTGTTCTGCTCCATTAACGCTACTGCAACATAACAGGAGTAGAACAAAACAAAACTAAACACCACCCATATTAGGTGTTCACAGTGTTCTCATAACACAAAGACTTAAGGGCTTGTCAACTTTTACCTTTATTTTAACAATCATATTTAGTGCCCAATTTTGTGATACTGGTGATATATACGTATTGATCTCATTTATTTTTTTTTAAACATCAGTGCTTGTGAGTGTAGCCTCACAGAATGCACAGCTGTGCTGGTCTCTCCATTCTGTAAGGAAGCTGCATCAACCGGTAATACTTCTATAATATTAGTAAGTGCCACATTATATATATCGGTAAGTGCCACAAAATCATGTCCCTGACACATTTTATTAAACTAATGATAAACTGAATAGCACCTGTAACTCAATACATTTAGTATGAAAGGTGAACAGTTAAAAAATTCCCAACTGTTTCATGTGACAGATTCTTTGTATACCTATCTGTCTCCATGGTAACAGACAACAAACATAGTCTGTTTATTTAGGTTTGCTTAAAAAGTGCCATCTTATTCTGCAGCGCTTTACAAATATCATCATCACTGTCCCCATTGGGGCTCACAATCTAAATTCCCTATCAGTGTCTTTGGAGTGTGGCAGGAAACCTGAGAACCACAAAAACACGGGGAGAGCATACAAACTCCTTGCAGATGTCCTTGGTGGAATTTATACTCCAGACCCCAGCGCTGCAAAGCAACAGCAATAACCACTGTATTGCTACCATGCTGTCCATAATCTGACGCTGGAGTTATTTTTCTTGTGCCCGACCCTGACAAACCATAAACATACATTCTGTAAATCAGCAAGATGGAAGGAAGTTAGGGTTCACTTACACTGCAAGATTATCATGAGCAAGCATTCACAAAAATCGTTCAGTACTCTAAACATTCTGCCGATCACCCAATGAATGACCATTTTGCTCGTTAGTTGGGTGAAATGATCTTTTGTGCTGCACAAAAGATCGTCATTCTCAGCAGAGCATTGTCCAGTGTAAACAGGACTTGTGCTGCTGACAACAATAGTGGTCTATGCACGCTGAAGGATCTCAAGTGCACATCTGAAGCTGGGTCTGTCTAAACAGGTTATTAAATGACCACCAATCAGCAAGCAAGCTGCTAACAAGCGGTTGTTTAGTGGAAAGCTCTGTGTGCACCTTAAAAGGGTTGTCTCATACTTGGGCAACCCCTTCTCATTCCTATGTTTGCCCCCGTTAAAATAAAAAAAGCTTATACTCACCTGTTCTGGTGCTGTTCTGGCAGTGTTGGCGCTCACGTCACAGGGGCTCACCTGAGGTTCTTACATCCTGCGCCCAGTCACCAATGGCTTCACGGTCCCTGCCTTCATACGCATAACTAATTAACAGGAAGTGAGTGGCCATCTGCAGATCTGACTTCCTGTTGATTACTTATTCATCTGAATGTGAGGACAGTGAGACCAGCTGTGATTGGACGGGGGGCACACAGGACATAAGAACCCCAGGAACTCTAGCGGGAATAATGCTGACAAGTTAGGGAAGTATAAGCTTTTATTTTTATGGGGCCAAACATTGGGAATGAGAAGGGGTTGTCCAAGTAGTGGACAACCCCTTTAAGACTACAGGATGATATTTCACAGGGTATGACTCTAGTCTGTAACCATGGAGACACATTGGTCTATATAGGAGCTACAAACAGTAGTAATGAGTGTGCACTACCATGCTCAGGTGCTTGGTTGTCGTAAGCAATTGGATACTCGGATGGGTGAGACTCAAGTACCCGAGTATAATGGAAGATGATTGGGAACATAGGCATTTTTCCTGAAGATTTCCCGTAAAAATGCTAGAGTCCCTCATTGACTTCCATGATTCTCGGGTATTCGAGTCGTGCCCATTTGAGCATCCAATTGTCCATTACTAGTACCGAGCACCCGAGCATGGTAGAGCTCGCTCATCACTAATGAACATGAAATAATAAGATTGTTTTTGTTTTTTTTAAAGTTTATTCAAAGTTCCTTACATTTTTACTTTAGTTTTCCTCTGGAAAAAGAAAAAAGTCATGATGGTCATAACTGTATTATAGTGGAATTGAGACATTGTCCTTCCTTTTTCCTTGTGTTGAGAACGTCTTGGTGCGTGAGTTGTTTACTGAAGACACTGCCAATATCCTAAAAAATATATATATATTGAAGTCTTGATGATTTCCTGATAGACCATAAAGAAGATGAGCGGGGTTTTATTAAGTGCTGATTTAGGGGAAGCGTTATATCTCAGGAGATGGGTGTTTTATAGGACACATATACTTTGACCATTCTGGCAGCTCGGCAGAGCGATAAACATAGTGTGATTAGAGGAGAAGGTTATGTCTTTGATATGTGATGGCGCCAAGATAATGATAGCTCTCAATATCACCCATAATTATTTTCCTTCCTCATGGAACATAACACAAACACGATACCTTTTATAACGGCACCATTGAAAGAGAAACATTTCATCTTTACCGGGAACAATAAAACTCATCCTAAGGTACCAGCTGTTTAATGAGTGCACTTCCATATTTAATAAATTCTATTAACAATACACACCCAAGTCACATTCTAGGTGAACGGGCCCTAATTAAAAGCACACACCATCTGCTGGTGCATGGCAGCAGGGTGGCACACCACAGCCAGCATGCTCCCTGGGACTCCATATGTATTATGCATGAGCCGTGTCTGGAAAATGTCAATGATCCCATACAAGACATCCTGGAAGCTGCTTAGCTCCATCTAATGGGCACATCTGTCATTAATCCCCTTTTTTGAAAAGAAATGGCAAAAATCATTTTCTTTTATGCAATATCAACACTCGGGATTAACCATCATTAGGCAAAGTAAACCGGTCACAAAATGGGATTTCTTATTTTTTATTCTCCCTGGGCTTTTTCTGACTTTTTTATTTTTTCCGTGTGTTGATACCATTGGCAATCCTTTTTTATATGCAGTAGCAAATAAAATAAATTGCATCAGCTACTATTATTTGTCACATAGCGTAATGTGCAGATTTACATGCTTGCAGGGGATTTTTTAGTGCTTCATAATTAAAAACTAAATAAAGAACCTTGTTGCCTTTGGCTACCGAATAAATTAGGAGTCAAAAAAATGTTTAGTTGTCAATTTTAGAACATATTAATAATATATGCAGTGCCCCTCATCTCCTCTTTCCCTTTGCTTCTTCCTTTCCTGTTACGTACAGATCATAGGAGCCCTTAAAGAGAACTTGTCATTCTTTACATGCTGCCCAAGACATGGGAACATGACATAGCATTTTTGCACAGGCATCATTTTCCTTGACTGTGCTGGTACTTCATAGTAAACATAGTTTGAGGAGCCTTTTTCATGCACTACTCTAGTTGATTGACAGCTCTTTCCCACTTGTGTACATAGCAAGATAACGGCCTTGGACAGCAAATTGGACTAGTCATATCGCTGCCTATCGTGCGCCAATAAGGCTATGTGCGCACGTTGCGTAATTACATGCAGTTATACTGCGATCTGCACCGCAGCGTACCTGCATGCGTCCTGCGTCCCCTGCATAATCTATGGAGATTATGCAGGAGCCGTGCGCACGTAGCGTATTAGAGCGCAGCGCTTCAGCTGCTGCCCGAAGCGCGCGTTCTAAGAAGTGAAATGTCACTTCTTTCCTGCGCTCTGCATGAAGTCCCTGCTCTGTCTATGGGAGGGGCTGCACTCAGAGCGCATGGAATCTGCTCTTTTTTTTTTTTCTCATTACGGACTGTTTCTGCAGCGATTTGAAGCGCACGTGTGCTGTTCAAATCGCTGCAGAAATTTCTGCACTGACAGTACGCAACATGCGCACATAGCCTTAGTCTTACGAATAAGTTTTTTTTTCTGAAATTGTGGAACTTTTTTGTCACGGGTGTGTCATTATTGACAGACAACCCTGTGGTGTCCGGCTGCAGAAGGTCCCTGCATTTGGCGTCCCAAACTGTTCCTTGATATTCCATTGTTTCTTCTTTGGTATGAATGGAGTTCTATGCATCTTCTCGATTAGGGTTAACTCTTTCCCTGTAGGACCCTGTGGACATCTTGACCTTTTTAGCTGCAAATCCTTATCCCCACTTCCTTTGTCTTTATATACTTACTGGTGATACTGTTTTACTCCTAAGATGTCCAGCTTGCAAGCAGTTGGCTTGTAATCTCCTTGTTGTATGTTGCTGTCATTCTCCCAAAGTCATCTTGGAGTTAAGTTGCCCATTTGCATTCCCCTGTTTGTTTTCCCTGTGTGTTTTTTAGGACTTAGTAGGGTTGACTAGTGCTCATCCCATCCGGTCATTACCCAGGGCCCAGTTCAGGGTCATTCCTGCTTAGCGAATAGGTGCGGAACCTATCTAGGAACATTAGGGGAGCCAGGGGGCAGCGGTAGGTTTTACCTGGGGTCACTATCTTCCCTTTCCCTAGAATCAGGGTTTCTTCTTCCCCTTCTTTCGCCGTTCATCTGGTATCCCCCCATACCAAGCGTGACCGTTTTAGAGACTGCTGAGATCGTGCAACCATGCTCTGATTCATGCTCTCATGGCTCAGCATGAATCCAGTGATCAATTAATCTCTTTAGAAGTTTGAAGTTGACTGTCCCCTTTCCAGACATGCCTGTGTAAGTAAATACCATAATTGTATTCCTCATTATATAAGCACATCTTGTTTTAGAGCTCTGCTGCATTATGCTATCCCTGTTTTTCTGCTAGAAATAATGACTAATATGACAACTCAGTGTCAGGGCTCATGCAGACGACAAATATTTTCAGTCCAAATGCGATCCGTCAAAAAATCAGATCACACTCGGATCTGTTATTCGATGAGGCAGTGCACATGTCCGATTTTTATACCTCTGAACAATTGCAGCATGCACAATTTGCCTTTGAAAATCGGATTGCATTTGTCTATTCAACTCTATGGATCAGAATGCGGTCCGATTTTCACAGACTAACAGAATGGAGACGATGAAGAACCTTTTTTTTTTTATTCTTCTCCACATCAAAGAAAATCAGATCCCACTCTGTACAAACCCTGATCAGAGTCTGATTAGCATAATCAGAAGGAGAAAATAAGGCCATGCCACCCAGCCTTACCAGATGGAGACGTGTCCCTAAATAATCTGACATTGTCCAATCACTGCAGACTCTGTAGGACTACACCCTTTTGTCCATTTGGCAATTTATTTATACATTTCTAGGAGGAATAATAGAGGAACAGCACAATACAGCGTTCTAATTTCTACTTTTTTTATGGGGAACACTGTACAAATAATTACGATGATACCGGTAAGGAGTGGTGGCAAGTTCTCCTTAAGACTTTCAACTTAAAAACCTCTACCAATTCTAAAAGGCTCAGACTTTCCCTACAGTCGAGGGCCCATGAATCTGTTAATCTATCCACAGCTGTTCTGCTTCTGCACTTTTGCCTGTGGCTATATTCACTAATGGAAGGTCACACATTTCCCGTTGGAATTAATTGGTTATAACCTTTTCTAATAATGTTCTTCCTTTCCTTTGCAGTGCAATGGACTATGTTCCTTGTTGCTGTTGGTTGTGCTCCATCCTTGGCAAGCGATGGGCTTTCCTAGGTAGTCTTTGTGTCATAGGCATCTTTTAACATTCTTTGTATATGAATTTCTTACAGTTTTTGGGATCTCTGCATCTACTATGCAGTTATTCAATAGGACCTGGCACTGTCTACCCACTGTCCACCCTTCCCTCCTCTTGTGATGGACTCAGGTACTGACTGCATACTCTACAGCAGTGTTTCTCAACTCCAGTCCTCAAGACCCACCAACAGATCATGTTTTCAGGTTTTCCTCAGTCAGGTTTTCAGGATTTCCTTAACGTTGCACTGGTGATGGAATTATTCCCTGTCTAACATTGAGGAAAACCTGAAAACATGATCTGTTGGTGGGTCTTGAGGACTGGAGTTAAGAAACACTGCTCTACAGCTATCGGGAGGCTTTGTACTCAGTGGCCTTGAACCTGATTGACTATCACTTGATCAGGGCAGATTTTCATCCCTTAAAGTAAGTTGTGAAAATTCCTATTGAAGCTTGATGAGATCTTGAGAACTGCGAAATATTATCATCAGACTATCAAATAGTTACCATTTTTGCTTAAACCAGAAAGCAGTGCTCTCCCATACACATTTGCCTTTACAGTTACTGGCTGTGATCAGTCATGTGACTGGAAAGGGAGGTCATTACCATTTGCATGACTGCTGCAGCTAATCACTGATTTCAGCAGCGCTGACAAGATGAGCGTTTGAACTGCTAAGATTAGGTTTAGTAATGAGCGAGCACTACCTTGTTCAGGTGCTCGTAAGAAGCAAATAATGCTTGGACGGGCGCAACTCAAGTACTCGAATATAATTAAAGTCAGTGGAGAACTTGAGCATGTTTCCAGGAAATCTTCCAGAAAAATGCTCGAGTTTCTCATTGACTCCCATTATACTCATGTACTAAAGTCGCGCTCATCCAAGCATTAACTGCTCATTACAAGTACCGAGCAGCCAAGCATGGCAATGCTCACTCATCACTAGATGCATTTGGTTAAATCAGAACATTCCCTGGCTGTGACCAAATTTTGCAGGACAGTTTGCACGGTATTACTATAAAGAGGAGCACAAATACAGCCAAGAGCAGTTTGCAATTTAAAGGGGTTATTGCACTACTTTTATAATGACAACCTATTCAGTAAGTCGTCACTATAAAATCAGTGGAAGTTCAACACATGGAATCCCTACTGTTTGGCTGTTCTCACCAGCTGTGACATCATGTTAAAAGTACCGTATACAACGCTTGATAGCACAGCGACATGCTCTGTTTGGTGGTCACAGCCAGGTACTGCAGATCCGCTTCTACTGAAGAGACTAGGATACTGTTACTCTTGGCTCCTGTGGGAGCTGCACAAAGCTGATCTCTGGGTGCTAGGTATCAAACCACCTACTAAACTTATATTGATGACCTATCCTGAGCAAATGTCATCAAAATAAAAGTTCTGGATATCCCCTTTAATTGTTAAAAACTATGTGGGTTTACTCTTAAAAGTACTATTGACTTGCAAAATTATAGTGCCGTTAATATATAGACCTTAGTGGACTCGATATTTTGCATGTAATCTATGAGAACATTGCGGTAGAGGGTGGACAGCCCTGGATCCAACTCATTACAATAAAGCAATCACGTTTTTCTCACACATCTTTGCTGTAGGAAATCTCTGCTTTTTTATTTTGTATACGTGGTAAATATTAGCATTTACCCTCCTATTTCCAGAACATATGCCGTCAGAAGAGTAAGAGATGCCTTCAGAGAGAAGAAGAACATTGATGATTTCCATGAGATACAGTCTCTCATATACCGGGCCAAAGAAAACCTGGAGGTCATTCAGCGTCAGGTAAGACCAATGCTCTATACAGATTAACGCGTTGTCTCCTGACTTTCTCCTTCTATGAAGAGACCAGTAGTGATGAGCGAGCACTACCTTGCTCAGGTGCTTGGTCCTTGTAATGAGCAGTTGGGTGCTCAGATGGGCTGGACTCATGTACCGAGTATAATGGAAGTCAATGGGGAACTTAAGCATTTTTCCGGAAGATCTTCCCATACGCAAGTTCCCCATTGACTTCCATTATTCTCACAAGTCGAGCCCGTCCTGAGCATCTGACTGCTTGTTATGAGTACCGAGCATGGCAGTGCCCACTCATCACTAGAGACCAATGATTTTTTTCATTACCTCATTGAGGTTGAGGTGAACAAAATAAGTGACAAATGTTAGGGCATTGGGAGTAGTAGTATGTACTGTGTTTTATGTTCTATTTACTATTCATTGGTCATGCCTGGGAAAGGCTACAGAGATGTAAAATTGTAATGGCCAAGCCAGCCCCCTTTCTCACTTTACTCTTCACTGTGACAGAAGAGGTCTTGCTTACGTATGTTAATGAGCCAAGAACACGTCCCTCTTCACACACAGCATTGAATACATGGCGACCCTCCGAGGTCTGTCTTGTGTTAAAATTAGGCCAAAAGTAGTGATGCTGCAGCTCAGGACCACTGACAGCAGGACGGTGGTGGAGCTTTAATAACATTAGTATACGAGAAGTATATCTAGGTAATTGTGATGCATTAAGCACAAAAGTGCAAATCTTTTCAGTCTAAATTACAAGGTATAGATAAAAAAATCTTTGGCACACAAGTAGGAAGTGACATCCAAAAACTTTGGCACACAAATAGGAAGTGACATCCAAAAATAAGTTGAAAATATGACATAAAGAAATTTCATCCGTCTAACGTTCAGTGAGCTGAAACGTCGGATGGACAGAATTTCTTTTCATATTTTCAACTCATTTTTGGATATCACTGTTCACCCTTTTAACAAAATATTTTCAATAAATTCACAAGCATTCTAAAGACTTTTCATTCCTTTTTCCTACTTGTGTGCCAAAGTTTTTTGATCTATAGACTGTTGATTTTCCTTCTGAGCACCATCTATAAGCAGTAGAGCCGAGCCTACTCTAGCTTCTTAAATTACAAGCTACACTTAGATTAAGCAACATCATTGCTGGCCTTATTAATCAGTCGTGACTAAACATCTTTTATAATAGAGTGATTCCTTGGCGGGAGTAAAATATACTAATTTTAATGATTTTATAATCTTTCCATTTTAAAATAAAGCATATTGGAGCTCATAATAAGAACCACATATACAGTATAATACATCATCGTCTGTTCAGTCTAAAGGCCGCTTTACACACTACGACATCGCTCAAGCGATCTCGTTGGGTTCACGGAATATGTGATGCACATCCGGCCGCTTTAGCGATGTCGTTGGGTGTGACACCTATGAGCGATTTTGCATCGTCACAAAAACGTGCAAAATCGCTAATCGGTGATGTGCCCTCCTATTCCCAATTATCGTTGCTGCTGCGTGTACGGTGTAGTTTGTCGTTCCTGCGGCAGGACACATCGCTATGTGTGACACCGCAGGAACGAGGAACCTCACCATACCACGAACCGCCCCCTTAGAAAGGAGGCGGTTCGCCGGTCACAGTGACGTCGCTAGGCAGGTAAGTAGTGTGACGGGTCTGAGCGATGTTGTGCGCAACGGGCAGCGATTTGCCCGTGTCGCACAACCGATGGGGGCAGGTACGCACGCTAGCATTATCGGTAACTATATTGCAGCGTGTAAAGCAGCCTTTAGTTATGCCTGGTCCAGTTATAACTGGTGAAAAAATAGCTGAATAGAGAAAGCATTGCATGCAAGATTGTTCTATGGCTCGGGAATGTAATAGCGCTGGACATTAAAATGATGCAGTAGGAAACTGTATGATCAGTTTTCTCATAAGTTCCTTTAAATAAAAGACTGGTTGAACATATATAATGGACCTTACAAAACGATGGATCAAGGGAGCCGTAAAATCCATTAAAGGGCATTCCTCTTCTTTAAAGGTTCTTCTCAATGGTCCCAAAGTGGAGTTTAAGTATAAAAAAAAATACCACAGTCACCTAACAGACTGATGCCTCTCCTTCATATTCATTACTGTATTCCACATCAGTCTCGGGGCAACAACATGCAGGGCAGAAGTGGACATCATGTGACCACTGCAGCCAATCTGTGTGCACTGATCAGTTGCAACCTCTATAGTCCATTGAAGCTAAAGAAGATACATTTGCTCTTGCTACTTGTGATCAGCTATTCCAGGGCGCGCTGTTATATCACATACATTTGCCATATAGGTTAAACCCATTAAGGCTGTGTTCAGGAACTGCAATGTATACTCCCAGAAAATCTCTGCATTCTTTTTATCCGCACAGTATGAAAAACAACCACTCAAAAACAGTGAGAAAGTTAATTCTTCTTGCAGATTGTGGATGAAAAATCCGTTAATAAGCAGCATTGAATGACAATGGGGTATTTCATATGTACATTGGCAGAAATCCAAGTGTCAGGCTCAGATTTTAGATTCTAGACATTAAGATAAATTTAGGCTAATTCTTGGCCTATCTCTACACAGACTCTGTATAAGCAGCATCCCTGGCTGCCGAGCCTTTTTTTCAGTGCACTGCAATCCTGTGCAGGCTCCCAAAAATACCATTACATTATTTTGCAGCATTTGAATTTCTGGAAATAGAGTGGAATAATTACAAAAAAGTAGGTCTAGATTGCAAAAGGAAAGTGGAGCATGGATTGTGGCTACAGCATGATGGAACTGCACATGTATGCATCACACAAATATAGTGAAAGAAAGACCTCGCATCACCTCTCATAGGTGCTCAGGAGAAAAATAACAATAACTAGAGAATAACTCCGGCACACTAGTAATTTCCCATAAGTACCAGAAGAGGACACAGTGATTTGATGTCAAAATTCTTTTCTTTTATTTTGTTGGTGCCAAACGTGAAAAAAGGTTCTATACAATTGTCCACCATGTGACGTTTCGGCTAACACACCTTCATCAGGTCGGACAAACTGAATACAATATATACAGATGTGAGACAAAAAAACAAAGAAAGGAGATCAATCAATTAGGATCATAATTGCATATTTAAGGTACATAAGGCAAAATAGATCAGAGAAATCATGAAATGACAGGATCGTAGAGTCAAGGGTACACGACACAATGCGATAAAGATAGAATCTGTAGTGTATCGGGTGTCAGGTGGAAAAAAACGGTTGAAGTAGCTGTGACCTAGCACAGTGGATACAGGAAGGTTGGTGATGCGGAGTGGCCGTCAGGCGTGAAAGACATGGTAAGGTAGCTCACCTTGACCTAAACAGGTTCTAGAGCCGGGTGAGTATATAGGATACCTGTAATCATACAGAACTCACCGTGTGGAAACTGGTAAGAGAGGAAGGGAGGACAATAAGGTGAGACAGGAAAGTGATCATAAGAGTTCAGATAGTAATGTTCATATGGACCTACCATATATGGAGTCCTGAGGTGATGCTGGCATGTAGGAACAATTCCTATAAGGATATGTGGGTCATAGTAGGAAGGTCTATAATGGAGAGCACTAGGGTAAAGGGGTCATTTGACTGCGTGTTTGTTACATGTGGGATATCTCGGACCAAGAGATAATGACAAGATCAGGGAACAGGGTAACGCTGACTCATATGTGGGATTCATAAAGAGAAATTATATGATGATTACCTCAGTAGTCATATATGTCTCTATCTGGAGTCATCAGACGCTTAGAGAATGTCGCAATTACGGAACTATCAGAGGGGAAGGCAGCTCCTGTAATATTGTGTCAGGGTCGAGGGCTCAAGTCCGTTGTTACCCCGCTATATGAAATAAGGGATGAAAAAAATGATTCAGTGGTGATATATGGAGCATGGGGTAGAGGATGAAGGAAGGGGGAGAGTAAAAATAGGAAATGTGTTACCAATGACTATCATGATTACCTCAGTTGTCATATATGTCTCTCTCTGGAGTCATCGGATGCTTAGAGAATATCACAATTACGGAACTATCAGAGGGGAAGGCAGCTACTGCAATATTGTGTCGGGGTCGAGGGCTCATTTCTTACCCCGCTCTATGAAATAAGGGATGAAATAAAATGATTCAGTGGTGATATATGGAGCATGGGGTAGAGGATAAAAGGAAGGGGGAGAGTAAAAATAGGAAATATGTTACCAGTGACTGTTAATAACATAGCCTGGAGGGAAGTCCGTTAGGCATGGAGGTAAAAGTAAGGGAGACAAATGGCTATGGAGGAAAAGGAACCCATTAGCATGTATGCAGCAGTGATAGAATGAATCCAGTAATGTCCCGATGAGTCACCTTACCATGAGCCTGTGGTGCCGCAGAGGTAAACAGCGCGTCCTGTGGAGTGCAGGATAAGTGAGGAGAGCGTCCTTATAACGTGGAGGGAGCCGCAACGTCATTTCCGGTTTCACATTAGTAGGTAAATGGTGGAGCGTGGTGCATTGCGCATGTGCGAGTGATTGCCGTCAGTCTAGTGTAGGAATGAGGAGGCACGTCACTGCTATTAGGTGACTCCACTACTACTTACTCCACTACATCACACAAATATAGACTGTATGTCCAAAAGTATATACGGTAGACATATGACCGTTACACTTATGTGAATTTTTTGCCTATCCCATTGCAAAGCTATAGCTGTTATTATGGTGTTGAGGGTTTTTTTGCAGCTCCTAGGATAGTGTTTCACAAGATATTGAAGACTGTCTATGAGAATTTGTACCTATTTAGCCAAACGAAAAATTTGCACACTAATAGGGATCGGCTCACCAAAAGGATTTAATTTTTGAAATACGTTTTACTTTTCCGTTTAACATACAACTGAATACAAAGGAAAAAGAAAAAATATTAACTATGGCTATCAAGGTAGACTGTATTTGGACAAAAAAGGATGATGCCAGGGACAGACTATGATATATCTGAGTTCCCCTATTATACCCAAAGTTGACCCTTCCTAGCCACAGAGATTGCCACCGTAGTGTGCCTTATTTTTTCCCGTGTTCCCATGTCTGGTTATGAATCGCACAACAGGTTAACGCCTCCTCTATTGTCTGTAATGTTTATGGTCCATAGACAACAAAAATGGGGATATAGGAGGGTCCCACTAATCAATCACTCAGATATACAGAACCGACTCTACATCCACGATAGAAATTTTCAGAACAGGAAGGTGACACTGAATCTACTCCTTCAACTAGTCAGAGAAATCTGTTACACCTGAACCACGGTTTACATATGACTGCAGCACAAAAACCACGCTCAGTAAAGGAATATAGCCCCAAAAACTACCATCAGTACATGAATACATTAGCAAGCTTAGTACAGAGATCAATTCCAAAGTCAGATCAGCCCCATGTGCATTTGTATCATATGTACCTACAACTACCAATATGTCCTTAACAATGATGAGGAGATACTGGGGGTTATGGTTACTAGCTATCATCAGACTGTAGACCATACTGGAACCACAGTACTGAAGAGATGCAGGCAGCATCACAAATAAATATTTACAACTTGGTACCTTATCTTATTGATTTCAATGGGAGGCGGATGTGCAGTACCCGGCCACGGCAGCTATCAGAAGTCGGGTCAGCTCCAGAACTGAGCATTTCCATCTGCCGTCACCGAGAACAGCTGATTGGCCAGAGCCTGACACCTAGGACCCCCGCCAATCAGACATTGCTGACTTATCCTAAGAACATCCTCTTTAAGAGGGATGCAGGTGCCAGCATCGGGACCTGCATTTGTCAGACATTTATGGCTTATTCTATGAATATGCTAATAATAAGTAAGATGGGAATTCCCCTAATGAACATTGTTAACGGTGTAAAGTTCTGGTTATCCAGCATTCTTGGCATCTGCTCCTATGCTCATCACTCCTGCCATGGAAATGTTTTTTGTTTTAAACTCAATTTTTATTGATTTTTCTTTAACCAGAGTAAAGAAACCAAAACAAGGGAAGGGGAAAGCATATATCAAACATACTTCTTTCTTTGAGTGGGAATGCCTCTCAATTTCGAGACAATGATCCTCCTGACAATATATCCCAACCCCCTAACATTGACTCTGCAGCCTATCCCACCCCCTCCCCCTTAGTAACAAAGCAACATGAACCTTTCCCAACCCCTGCCCCCTTGCGACACGACCGAGCCTTCTCACACCCCCACCCAGATGACCTATACCCCACTATCGATCTTATAACGTTAGTCTACCCAGGGAACCCTGCAGGTCTTCAGTAAGGTACCATTCCGTGTTTGTGAATGGGGACATAATCTGTCTTATTTCGTCCTCGGAACATTTCTGCGTAATGAATACTCTCCATTTTCTAAAAAATGTGTCCGTTTTGTTAATCCTTGTTCTTCTCCGCCTCCAATTTTTCCAGATTAAGCAGGGATTTCAGTCGATTCATTAATTCCTCCCGTGATGGTACTTCCTTCACCAGCCATTTCTGCAGTATTGCCCTTTTGCCCAACATCGCTATGCATTGAGACAATGTTGGTAGCCTCTCACCCTGGCTGTGTATAATGAAATAACCACAGAAGAGGCTCCAGCTCCACCAGGGCCAGCTCCAGGTTTTTGTGGGCCCTGGGCGAAAGAGTCTCAGTGGGCCGCATCCACACATAGACATGCACAGATACATACACATACAGTCATACGTATACATACTTCTCTAAAGAGAAATTCACAAAAACACATAAATAGACATAAATCTATACACAGTCATATACACTGACATACATAGATACACATCATATATATATATACACACACACACACATATTATTTTTATATAATTTATCCTGTATATATATTTCTAATATTGGGAAGCCGGCAACAGCCTCATTCACCTCCCGGCTTGTCTAACAGACATGGCCGCACATAGACCACACTAACACTGCTGTATATACATCACAAGAGAGGCTGGGGACATACACATTACTGGGGGGAATACATATTACTGAGGAAAGGGGTATACAGCAATGGGAGGCATACAGCTCTAGAGGAGGTCAGTGACTCTGAGGTGGGGGGACAAACAGCTGTGAGGTGGGGGATGACATGCAGCTCTGGGGGTATACAGCTCCGAGGAGGAGGGGACATACAGCTCTGGGGGGTATACAGCACTGGGGTTGGGGGGATTTACAGCTCTGGGGGGTATACAGCACTGGGGTGAGGGGACATACAGCTCTGAGGGGGTATACAGCATCTGGGTGGAGGGAACATACAGCTCTGAGGGGGTATACAGCACCTGGGTGGAGGGGACATACAACTCTGGGGGCATAGTAGTATGCAGCCCCCATATTGTGTTATGAAGCCCCCATTGTCCTCCATATAGTATTATGTAGCCCCCATATGCACTATGCAGCCCCCATATAACATTAAGCAGCCCCCATATAGCACAATGCAGACCCATATAGCATTAGGCACCTTCATGTAGTATACAGCCCACATATAGCACAATGCAGACCCAGATAGCAATAGGCACCCTCATGTAGTATACAGCCCACATATAGCACAATACAGACCCAGATAGGATTAGGCACCCTCATGTAGTATACAGCCCCATTATACCACAGTGCAGAGCCAGATAGCATTAGGCACCCTCATGTAGTGAAGAGCACCTATATAGTACACTGCAGAGTCAGATAGCATTAGGCACCCTCATGTAGTATACAGCCCCTATATACCACAGTGCAGAGCCAGATAGCATTAGGTATCCTCATGTAATACAAAGCCCTATATAGTACAGTGCAGACCCAGACAGCACAGTGCAGAGCCAGATAGCATTAGGAACCCTCACGTAGGATACAACTTGTATATAGCACAGCCTGTATATAGCACAGTGCAGAGCCAGATAGCAATAGGCACCCTCATGTAGCATACAGCTTGTATATAGCACAGCCTGTATATAGCACAGTGCAGAGCCAGATAGCAATAGGCACCCTCATGTAGCATACAGCTTGTATATAGCACAGCCTGTATATAGCACAGTGCAGAGCCAGATAGCAATAGGCACCCTCATGTAGCATACAGCTTGTATATAGCACAGCCTGTATATAGCACAGTGCAGAGCCAGATAGCAATAGGCACCCTCATGTAGCATACAGCTTGTATATAGCACAGCCTGTATACAGCACAGTGCAGAGCCAGATAGCAGTAGGCACCATCATGTAGTATACAGTGATTAATACTCACTTCTCCTCGTTCCCCCGCTGATCCGGTCTACTTGGCGCGTCCATTGCTGTCGCTCGCTCTGACCTCTCAGCAGGCGCGCAGTGATGACGTCACCGCGCTCTGCTGCAGAGCTGTCAGAACGCCGACAGTTACAGCGGGGAGAATGATAAGAGAGGGAGCGCTCCGCTCACTCTCTCATCATTGCTCTCATTTGTATCGGCACCTGCGATGCTGATACAATTGAAAGCGCGATCCTCGGCGGGGGGAGGGGGGCGGTGACAGCGCGGCCACCGGGCCCCCCTATGTAGCGGTGCGCCACTTTTGCCACCGCGAGTGGGCCCCCCCGGTAGCTCAGGGCCCCGGCATTTGACCGGGTTTGCCGGGTGCTGGCGCCTGCCCTGAACTCCACCCTCACCTTCCAGACTTTGAAATAACATAGAAGGAAAAGTGCACAGCACTGCTTACCCTTTCAAGAGGTAGTGAGATGATCCCGTTTCACCACTAAGCAGTGTGGTTGTTGCTTTGTGACATCGGGCACAATCCTGAAAAAATTCCTGGTATGATGGAAGCTGCTGTCTCAACCGTGGTGCTATTGCCCAGACGAAGCCATCAATTCATAGAAAATAAAAGAGCGGGCAGCACTCTGCAGGTAGCTTCAGACAGCTTTATTTTTCAATGCTGACAGGTGTAACAGACATGAGGGAGTGGAGGGAGGGGAGCACGAGGACGACGGTACCGTTTCGCACCTCTAGGGGCGCTATGTATGGACCCGTGAAAGCGCCCCTAGAGGTGCGAAACGGTACCGTCGTCCTCGTGCTCCCCTCCCTCCACTCCCTCATGTCTGTTACACCTGTCAGCATCGAAAAATAAAGCTGTCTGAAGCTACCTGCAGAGTGCTGCCCGCTCTTTTATTTTCTCACCTTCTAGACTTCCCACGCTATCGACTGAGCCTATACTCAAAACTTCCGGATCTCCCCACACTGCCATATCCATGTCTTTTCAGCATTACAGTTTGGGCAATTCAGTAGTTTGTCTGGATTCTGTCTATTAGGGATGTTAAATCCATAAATAGCCCTGTGAATTAACCTAAATTGAGTATCCCTCCAACTTTCATTGACCATGCACTTCCGTATTACCATCCAACCCTTCAATATCTTCTCCTCCTGTTCCTGGTCCCCTAGTTGCCCTGCCCATGCCCATAGAGTCATGCCCGGAATAATAGGAACTAGAACCTCTCTGAAATAGTTTTATTTGCTGGGCTAGCAGCATCGGGTTCGGGGCTAATGAATATTGCTCTGAACATGTGTGTTTTTTCTTCTTTTGCACACGTTTTTCAGTATTGTTCTATATTTTCCTTTCGTGCATATTCCACCGTTCCAAGCTGCTGTTTTGTGTGTTGCTCCCCCCAATCATTATTCACCCCTCTTCTTCGTGCATTAATATTTGCCTGAAATCTATTTGCACTCAGCAACTATTTTGAAGAAGTGTTTTGAGCTAGTAAATGAATTGAATAAAAATCAGCATGATGGCTCGAGACTGTATTAAATCAAACCAGTCAATACTACAATTGATTAAAGAAAAATAATTGTACGCCGGGGAGGCCATGTTTTTGTTTGACTCCGCATGGTGCGCGAGCAACGATTTCTCCCATTGTATGGCAGTATTAATTAATTGTAGGGAAAATATTAACGCCATGGTGTCACACTTTTCATTTGCTGTGTGGGGGTTTTGTGTTTTCTTTTAAAACCATTTATTAAGACAACAATGGGTGACATTTCTGAAAATCTGGATTCTACGGGAAGTAGCCCCGTACCTTACATTAGCTGTACATGCTGAATATCACTAAAGTTTGGTCCTAACTTGATATTCTCATTTCTCTATGTCGGCGCATATGTTTCTCAGAGCTTCAATGTCTTTGAGTCAGAGTAAAATGCCCCCAAGTCCACAAATACAAGAGTGATCATCAAGGAGAAAGATCTTCACTCAAGATGCTGGATGACATCTGCCCTGCAGGTTTCCCAAAATCTTAAACAGTCCTCAAAACGGAAACTTCTCATCTCTTTTCACCACCAGAAGAAGGACACCAAGGAATATGTAGATCTGCTGAGTTCTGGATTTCAGTTTGCAACATCCCAGAAAGCAATACTGAAACTAAGGGCTCCATCAGACATTAGGGATTGTCCTTGTATACAAAAAACGGTCTGATTTTCGTCTGTTTTTTATCAGAATTTCATCAGAATTTGGTGTGTCAGTTTTTTCCATCAGAGTTTTATTACCGTAGTTTTTCTTGGATGGGGAAAAAAACCCCTGATATCTGATCCTGGAAAAACAGACCTGAGTGCTGTCCATTTTTTTTTTTTTTTTTTGCAAGGATGCATAGATTTGTATCGGCGAGTTTGGTCTAACACTTAGGGGCACTTTGCACACAACGACATCGCAAGCCGTTTGTAGCGATGCCGAGCACGATAGTCCCCGCCCCCGTTGCAGCAGCGATATCTTGTGATAGCAGCCGTAGCGAACATTATCGCTACGGCAGCTTCACATGGACTCACCTGCCTTGCGATGTCTCTCTGGCCGGCGAACCGCCGCCTTATTAAGGGGGCGGGTCGTGCGGCGTCATAGCGACGTCACACGGCAGGCGGCCAATAGAAGCGGAGGGGCGGAGATGAGCGGGACGTAAACATCCCGCCCACCTCTGTCCTTCCGCATAGCCGGCGTGAGCTGCTGGACGCAGGTAGGAGATGTTCCTCGCTCCTGCGGCTTCACACACAGCGATGTGTGCTGCCGCAGGACGAGGAACAACATTGTACTTGTCGCAGTCGCGTAATTATGGAATTCCCAGACACTACACCGACGATACGATTACGACGATTTTGCACTTGATAATCGTATCATCTAGGATGTACACACTACGATGTCGCGTGCGATGCCGGAAGTGTGTCACTTTCGACATGACCCCTCCGACATCGCACCTGCGATGTCGTAGTGTGCAAAGTGCCCCTTAGATTAATATCGGATAAGTTTCCATATTTTTGTGCAGACCTCCCAGTATGAGCAAAAAATTACCCCGTAGATTACCATAGGTTTGAGTGCTTCTCTTGGAAATCATGTCAGTTTCTCAAGAATCTGCAGAGAAGTTTGCAGCTGCAAATGTGTCTAAATTCATGGATTTTGTTCCTGTTTTTTGTATGTTGACTGATTAGGTAAAATGAAAACAAATTCGTTTTTTTTTTTATTATAAGACTATGTTTACAGAGGGAGTTTTTACAGCATTTCTTTATTGGTTTTATGCAAATCTGCTAATAAAACACTGCTTTTTACAGTACCAGCAAGACCTAAAAGATTTTAGAAATTTTATGTACACGCACACACACACACGCACACGCGCACACGCACACACACACACACACACACACACACACACACACACACACACACGCTTTGTTCCCCTGACTGAAATGGCAACCTGCTTGGTTTCTGCTGTGTTTTTGAATGAAGCAGCATGTCTTTCAGCATTTTTGCTGCATTTTTTTCACCTATACAAAACAATCAGTGCAGAAAGTCTGTAAAATGCCAGAAAAAACGCACCAAAACCTCAGGTTATTCCCTGCCAAGAGATGAGGATTTGCTACAGTTTTACTGCAGAAAAAAAACACAGCAAAAAAGCCATGTGTGAACATAGCCTAAGATGATTTTTTTTTTTTTTTTAGCATAAAAAATTATTGGTAAAAGATATGTGCATCTTATATTCTATAGGCAGATTTCTGTGATTGGGGAGAATGTTGACCCAGCATCCTTCCCAATCAAAGAGAGAATGCATTTCTACTGCCGGACCAACCACACTGTTCTATTTGATTGTTTCTGCACAAAAGACAGCCTACCAGGACTTGTATGAATGCTGCTCATCTTGAGTAGCTGAAGGACTTTTCAGATCAAGTAATCGATCATATGTCCGTAAGGATCTTCAAATCATGGTAACGAATACAACGTGTAGCAAAGCTGTGTGTGTGTGTGTGTGTGTGTGTGTGTGCATCAAAGCTGTGTGTGTGTGCAACAAAGTTGTGTGTATGTGATAGGTCTGTGTGTGTATGAAGCAGAGTTGTGTGTGTTTTATATACAAAAGTTGAGTGTGCATGCTGCATTGTTGTGTGTGTATGTAACAGAGCTGCGTGCATGTTTATATGCAGTAGTGCTGATTTTGCGAGTACTGTGCATGTAGGATTGGCGTGTGTGTATGTAGCAGAGCTGTGTGTGCATTTATAAACAGCAACGCTGAGTGATCGTGCAGTATTATTGAGTATGTATGAATCAGACCGGTGTGTGCATTTATGTACAGCAGAGCTGAGTGAGCATGCAACAGTTGTTTGTGTATGTAGAATAGTCGTGTGTGGCTATTTTTTTATATATATATATATATATATATATATATATATATATATATATATATATATATATATAAAAAAAAATAGCCACACACGACTATTCTACATACACAAACAACTGTTGCATGCTCACTCAGCTCTGCTGTACATAAATGCACACACCGGTCTGATTCATACATACTCAATAATACTGCACGATCACTCAGCGTTGCTGTTTATAAATGCACACACAGCTCTGCTATATATTATAATGAGTTGACTGTGTAGAAGTAATGTGCATACATCACGGGTATGTCACGCTTGACAGACAGTCATGTAGTTTCCGGCTGTAGAAGGTTGCAGCGTTTGGCTACCCAAAGTGCTCTTTGATTTTCCCTTTTTACCTACTTGGGGTTTATCCCGTTCTGTTTAGGACCCTGCAGATTTTCTCACCTTTTGCAGCTGTTAATCTTCAGTACTTCCCTTTGTGTCTTTAAATACTCTTAACAAGTCTTCAGTGCAAGCAGTAGGCTTGTATTCATCTTGAGAAACTTTGGTATTGTTGCAATCCCTTCTCTGAGTCATCTGGAGAAGTTATCTGTATACTTTCCCATGTTTTGTATTTCCAGTGTGTTCTACAACCCCTGGCAAAAATGATGGATTCACCTGGCTCTGAGGATGTTCATTCAGTTGTTTACTTTTGTTTAATAAAAGCAGATCACAGACATGGCACAAAACTAAAGTCCTTTGAAATGTCAACTTTCTGGCTTTAAGAAACACTAAAAAAACAAATCATGGAAAGATAATGTGCTAGCCAGTAACGATTACTTTTCAAGACCAAACATGGGGAAAAATTTATGGAAACACTCAATTAAGAGGAAAACATTATGGAATCACCCTGTAAATTTTCATTCCCAAAACGAACACCTGCATCAAATAGATCTGCTTGTTAAGCGGGCTTTACACGCTGCGACATCGCTAATGCGAACTCGTTGGGGTCACGGAATTCGTGACGCACATCCGGCCGCATTAGCGATGCCGTTGCGTGTGACACCGTTAAGCGATTTTGCATCGTTGCAAAAACGTGCAAAATCGCTAATCGGCGACACGGGGGTCCATTCTCAAATCTCGTTACTGCAGCAGTAACGAGGTTGTTCCTCGTTCCTGCGGCAGCACACATCGCTGCGTGTGACGCCGCAGGAACGAGGAGGCTCCCCTTACCTGCCTCCCGGCCGCTATGCGGAAGGAAGGAGGTGGGCGGGATGTTACGTCCCGCTCATCTCCGCCCCTCCGCTGTTATTGGGCGGCGGTTCAGTGACGTTTCAGTGACGTCGCTGTGACGCCGCACGGACCGCCCCCTTAGAAAGGAGGCGGTTCGCCGGTCACAGCGACGTCGCCGGACAGGTAAGTATTTGTGACGGCTGTGGGCGATGTTGTGCGGCACGGGCAGCGATATGCCCGTGTCGCGCAACAGATGGGGACGGCTACCCACACTAGCGATATCGGGACCGATATCGCAGTGTGTAAAGTAGCCTTTAGTCTGCATTTAAAAAGGAGTGATCACACCTTGGAGAGCTGTTGCACAAAGTGGACTGACGTGAATCATGGCTCCAAAAGGAGAGATGCCAATTGAAACAAAGGAAAGGATTATCAAACTCTTAAAAGAGGGTAAATCATCGCGCAATTTTGCAAAAGCTGTTCGTTGCTCACAGTCAGCTGTGTCTAAAATCTGGATCAAATACAAACAACATGGGAAGGTTGTTAAAGGCAAACATACTGGTAGACCAAGGAAGACATCAAAGTGTCAAGACAGGAAACTTAAAGCAATATGTCTCCAAAACAGGAAATGCACAGCAAAACAAATGAGGAACGAATGGGAAGAAACTGAAGTCAATGTCTGTGACCGAACTGTAAGAAACCGTCTAAAGGAAATGGGATTTACATACAGAAAAGCTAAACAAAAGCCATCATTAACACCTAAACAGAAAAAAACAAGGTTATAATGGGCTAAGGAAAAGCAATCGTGGACTGTGGATGACTGGATGAAAGTCCTATTCAGTGATGAATTGCGAATCTGCATTAGGCAAGGTGATGATGCTTGAACTTTTGTTTGGTGTTGTTCCAATGAGATTTATAAAGACGACTGTCTGAAGAGAACATGTAAATTTCCACAGTCATTGATGATATGGGGCAGCATGTCAGGTAAAGGCACTGGAAGATGGCTGTCATTACATCTTCAATAAATGCCAAGTTTATATTCAGAGGTGGTGCAACAAAATACTAGTGATGTATTGGAGTGTTCATTTGTTTGTTTTTCATGATTCCATAATTTTTTCCTCATAATTGAGTGATTTCATCATTTTTCCCCCTGTTTGGTCTTGAAAAGTAACCGTTTCTGGCTAGCACATTATGTTTTCATGATTTTTTTTTGTGTTTCTTAAAGCCAGAAAATTGACATTTGAAATGGCTTTAGTTTTGTGCCCTGTCTGTGATCTGCTTTTTTCAAACAAAAGTAAACAACTGAATGAACTTCCTCAGAGCCAGGTGCCAGGTGATTCCATAATTTTTGCCAGGGGTTGTATTAGAGCTTAGTGAGATTGACTAAGCGCTCATCCCATCCATTCCCTGTCTAGGGTCTATTTCAGCGTGAACGAGGCTCAGGTATCTGGCTCTGCGCATAGGTGCGGCACCTATCTAGGGAGGTAAGGAAAACCAAGGACCAGCGGTAGGTTTGATCAGGAGTCACCATCTCCCCCTTTCCTAGACACAGGGTTTCCCTTCCACCATTCGCTGGGTACTTCCTCGTACCTAGCGTGACAGTACATTTGTGTGCCGCAGAGAGTGTACATAATGCGCATGCTGTAAATGTTTATACATTGTAGAGAAATGCTAAAAATAATGTATTACCTCCCCATTTATTCAACCTAGTTTACTAAAGTTATTGATATTGACTTCTTTTTACACCAATAGGAAAGTTTTAATTTACAGGAAATATGTTTCTCCTTTAACATTGCCACAGAAAGGCTTCTCGGTACCCCTGGCTGGGCCTGTGGCCTGAACTGTGCGTTCTCCGATGATGCTAGCAGAGGAGGTGTGCAGAGGTGCTGAACCTGGCCGTGTCCAGTGATCCTGCCACATTTAGAGCAGCTGTATAGCAAAAAGCTTGTAAGCGCTGCGCTGTTTGCCCAGTAGATCGTCCACTGCGAATAGATAGACTCTAAAGGTGGCCGGTAACCTCGGCAATGTGATGTAAACTATAAGTTTAATAATTCTTTCTTAATAATGGAGGAGATATTTTCATAAATGGTAAATTGTGAATGACTTGTTTTACTGTAAAGATGAACTGTCCTTTTCATAAATTCCAACGCAGGTGAATTTTTGAACAGAATCTTTTTCTCATCACATTAATATTGTGTTAAAAATGGTGTTAGAAAATATCTTAAGGTAATTAGGCAAGAATTCTGACTTCATTTGTACTAAGACTGGTGTAATTGTCTTTTTACCACATTTCTTATAGACAATTTCCAAGCCTCACTGAACAGTTTAGAGAGGTTTCATAGCATAAATAGGGTGTGGGGTGGCGTGTACCAAACTGCAACTATATTTTGTTACAAAATGTTGGTCTAAAGTAAATTAGCCACAAAGTGGTAGACGGCAGATCAAAGCTCCTAAATGCTCCACATGTATCACACAGCATATGCCAATGTCAGCTTAGTCTAGATTTAGGGTACATGCCAACGTTGAGTTTAACTCACATTTTCAACTCCCGCTGCTTTTTACAGTTTCAGCAAAATGGATGGGATTTATAGAAATCTCATGCCCCTGTGCTTCTTTTTAACTCTGCGTAATCTCTCCTGCGGTGCGTTTTTCCAAGCCATAGCATAGCAGCCATAGTGCGGATTTTCCCCGTAGACTTGCATTGTATGCAGAAATTCCAGAGGTAAAAAACTCACCAATGCGTCTTTGGTGCATTTACATGGCGGAAACATATCAAAGGCACATGTAATCCGCACTTAATGATGTCACTATCAGGAAGTTTCAAAAACAAAACAACTATTTGAAATGACACCCCAAATAGAGACAAAAATGTACAATAAACTGCAGTGTCAAAAACGCAATTAAACAAATGCAAGACAACTAAGGCTAGGTTCACATTTCCGTCAATTTGTATCAGTCACAATCCGCGGCTCTGGTAAACAACGGAATCCATTTGGCGGATTCCGTTGTTCCCATAGACTTGTATGAGCAGCGGATTGTGACTGATGACGCTGCGTTTCATCCTCCGCCCGACTGATCAGTCGTGGAACGACTGACCGCCGGGCCTCCCGCATAATGTAGCGTTTTTGAGCAGCGGAATCCTTTTGATTCCGCTGCGCATGCTCTCTCTCGGCGGCCGAACAATCAGCTGATCGCCCGGCGGCCGCCTTCTGTGAGCGATCAGCTGATCACCCGGCGGCCGGCTGCTGTGAGCAATCAGCTGATCACCCGGCGGTTGGCTGCTGTGAGCGATCAGCTGATCACCCGGTGGCCTGCTGCTGTGAGCGATCAGCTGATCACCCGGCTACTGTGAGCGATCAGCTAATCACCAGGCGGCCGGCTGCTATGAGCGATCAGCTGATCACCAGGTGGCCGGCTAATGAGAACGATCAGCTGATTGTTCTCTCTCTCACGTTTTACAACGGAGTCCGACAATAAATTCTTATTCTTGTCATCCGTTGTACAACGCATCAGTCACAAGTGTCAAGCAAAGCATGTGACTGATGCAAAACAACGGAAATGTGAACCTAGCCTAACGTGCGGAGATGGTGCAGAAATTCAATGTATACTGATCGTGGGATCGTAGCCTTATGCTGTCTAATTTGCAGGCAGAAATGATACATTTGTCCTATTGATTGGAGTTTCCGAGAGTTTTGATGATGCCAGGCGGCAGTGTAACATACAGGAGAGATGTAATACAGTATAAACAATCCCTATAGTCATGATCACTTTTAGATTCATGAATTTAGGACATTGTATTCTTTGATCGCATAGTACACAGGATTTGAATAGCATTTTAGATTATTTGCCTTAGTTGTGCCTTTATTCTTCCCTTGTATACTTCTTACTTTATAGTGTGTATGTAATATAATTGGATGCACCTTGTCCTGCAGCCTGTTACACATTCATGTCATCAGAACAATAGAGGCTAGATTTTTCTGATATTTTATTCCTTCTGCTCCCCAGAAGATTCTGGGTTTTGTTTTCTTTTTTTAACCCCTTCAGCCCCCGGGCACTTCCGTTTTTGCGTTTTTTGTTTTTTGCTCCCCTTCTTCCGAGAGCCGTAACTTTTTTATTTTTCCCTCAATCTTGCCATGTAAGGGCTTGTTTTTTGCGGGACAAGTTGTACTTTTAAATGAAACCATAAGTTTTACCATATAGTATACTGGAAAACGGCAAAAAAATTCCAAGTGCGGAAAAATTGCAAAAAAAGTGTGATTGTACGATAGTTTTTGGGATATTTTATTCACTGTGTTCACTATATTGTAAAACTGATGTATCTATGTGATGCCTCAGGTCATTGCGAGTTTGTAGACACCAAACATGTATAGGTTTACTTGTGTCTAAGGGGTTAAATAAAATTCACAAGCTTGTCCAAAAAAAAGTGGTGCACGTTTTGCGCCATTTTCCAAAACCTGTAGCGTTCTCATTTTTCGGGATCTGAGGCTCAGTGATGGTTTATTTTTTGCGTCTCGACCTGACGTTTTTAACGGTACTGTTTTTGCGCAGATGCTACGTTTTGATCGCCTGTTATTGCATTTTGAGCAAAATTTGCGGCAACCAAAAAATGTAATTTTGACGTTTGTAATTTTTTTGCCGCTACGCCGTTTACTGATCAGATTCATTGATTTTATATTTTGATAGATCGGGCATTTCTGAACGCGGCGATACCAAAAATGTGTATATTTTTTATTTTTTTAACCCTTTAATTTTCAATGGGGGGAAAGGAGGGTGATTTGAACTTTTAGGGTTTTTTAATTTTTTTTAATTTTTTAAAACTTTTTTTTTATTATTTTTTTTTTTTATTTTATTTTACTAGTCCCCCTAGGGGGCTATAGCGATCAGCAATCCGATCGCTCTGCCCTATCTGCAGATTTCAGCTACAGAGCTGAGAACTGCAGATTTGGTGCTTTACTTTCAATGCCGGCTGTATTCCGGCATTGAGAGGAAGTGAGTCATGTTAGCTACAGGCGTCATCACATGACCCTGTGCTACCATGGCAACCACCGAAAGTCACGTGATCATGTCACGTGACTTCCGGTGGGGGCGGGGTAAGTGACTGTCATGGTGGCGCGCATATACATATCGCTGCCAGATTTTGGCAGCGATATGTAAGGGGTTAATGGCCGCGGGTGGAAGCGATTCCACCCACGGCTAGCAGGCACACATGTCAGCTGCTGAAAACAGCTGATATGTGCACGGATCGCCGCCACCTGCAGGGGGCGGGGCTTAACGGCACACGATCCATGACGTACCCAGTACGTCATGGGTCATTAAGGGGTTAAATCCACCATACGGTTCCAGAAATATGGACCTCTTTATTTAATGCTATTTTTTATGGTCTTTACTAAGAGGGCGATGCTCGCAATAATAATGCAAAACAGCCTAAAGACACGCCCCCAGAGAATTGTGTGAGCACTGCCCCCTTGGCAAAGACTGTAAATTATCATTGAATAAAAGGCCCATATCCATATCTATGGCGTATTTAAAAACACACACACACAAAAAAAGCCAATAAAATACTCTGGGAAGCAGAGAGAATACAATAAGAGAAAAAACTGGCCACTTTTGACCTGGTGACAAGACCTTAAGTATCTGTTGAGCAATGCCCTAAATAGTAGTAGGGCTACATGACAAGGTGTCGTCGCACATGCCATGTCAATATGTGTTTCAGTTCCTACACTTCATCAGTAGTTTAGGATCCATGCAGTGGTCTCTAACTTCAAACTTATGCAGCATGCTGCAAGGGTTAACACAGAGAATTCAGGGATGCCTTTCTTGTCAAGGTCCAATCTTTTGTTTATTTGCTGTTTGTGTAAGCAACAGGACTTATGATCGCATGGACTAAAATATCACATGCACGACAGTCCGACACATCCAAGAAGCTCTGATTGACACTTCATTATCAATGTACAATCTATGTTGAGAGCCTGGTGTGGGTACGAGAATCTCTCAGCTCTGCTAGATGGCTAAATCTAATAATTCAGATTGTGTCAGAGCAGCTGCACCCAGTAATCTAAGTGATACATTGTTGGATTCAGGATCTCTTTGCCTACATCATGCTATTCTCAGATGAGGTACCAAAAACCTGCTGACAGATTCCCTTTAAACATGACATAAGTGCAAGTTTTGTAGAGCAGCATTTTTATATTTGGGATCTCTAGGTGCATATTATTAGTGCCACACAGGCCTAACATATGGTGCTATTAATCTATGTATAAAACTGTATTATCCTAAATTGGACAGCTTGATAAAGATCCTAGTGTTCTGTAATAATAATTGAACAGAGTTAGACCTGAAAAAAACATTCTGGATTGATACTTTGATTGATGGCGTATCTGTGACTTTTTTGTTGCAGACAAATTGAACTGTTCTCCTATAATGCCATGAGTAATCACAGCAGGGGTGACAGCAGAATATTAAGAGCACATCTAAAACTCGCGCTTGTACCTTCAACAGGAAATTATGCAGCTGTGCAACCTAATAGCCTCTGTGCAGCATGAAAGGCATAAAAAGTCTAAGCACCGACTACACTGCAGCAAAACCGCACGTCAAATAAAGTGACATATAGGTGAGAATAATAAGTATATGACATACAGCTAAAACTGCTATGATATCAGGCTGGAAGGGCACTGGGGCCGTGCTAATGCATTTGGACTACCCCAAAGAGCTTCCTACCTGATCTGCATCCAGCTTCTACATTACATTTGGCAGATCACTACAAGGGAAGTTGTCATTTTTATTTGAGGGCAAGCACCTATACAATCATACCACTACTTCCATATATAAAAATGTGTTAAAAGATTCCATTCTAAGAATTTTTGGGCAAGTGTAGCCACTGACATATCCCTAAGGTTAGGGCTGCACACAGGGTTTTGGCAATTTTATTAAAGGGTTGTCCGGTGACATATTGTCAAACTATCCTTATAATAAATTATTAATTTCAGATCGGTGGGAGTGCAGAACCAACACCCAACAATTAGCACTAAATGCCTATCCTTCCCTAACTACACTATGTAATTGTTTTTTTTTCCCCTTACTTTTTTTTAATGACACTTCCTTCGAGAATCCCAGTGCATGCTGGGATATTCAAGCAAAGCGTCATCAGTGGGCACAAGCTGCGGTCCCTGCGGCAGCCGCTGCCCCCAACCTGAGAGAAATTATCAGCAACGTCCGCTTCAGGGGCTGAACTAGTCCCAGCTATACTGAACATCTGTTGATTATCATTGCAGTATGCACAGTGAGAGTGCGCTTTGTGCCGGCTCTGATCAGAAGTGACCAGCGGGCAGGAGAGCGCACTGTTAGTGTGCATTGTTAGAATACCCAGCTTACAGAGACCAGCGCCACCTCCGTGACATCACAGTGACAAGAATCTACTGAACATATGTTGGAAATGACAACCCATGTATGTTCAGTAAAGCTGGCACTAGTCCAGCCCTGAAACAGATGTCACTGATGACGCTTCATTTCAGGGATGAGGCATAGGTTGTGGCAATAACCACAGCATCTGCCCCCTTATGATGCTTTGTTTAGAATTCTCAAATAAAGCATCATCAAAGAGGAAGTAGTAAAAAAAATAATAAAAGCAGTAAGAGAACAGTAGAGACTTTTCTAATTAAAGTATATTAGTAAATAAATTAAATTATAACATTATATGGATAGGGATAGGATAAAAAAAATAATTTGTGTTTCGGAGCACCCCTTTAATGATTTCTAATTATTTATGTTTTGATCTGCCTTTAATTTTTCTTGTCTTCTCGTATTCAGTTAAATTTGCGATGTCAACGCCTTACCTCTGGCGATTGCTATTTTGCTGTCCACACTGGGCATCTTTTGTTGGCTGCATCTTGGCTGCGTTTCTGAAGATGCACCCAAGATACAGCATATCAATTATTTCTGCATTTTTGAGCTTTTCGAGTCAATAGATTTGACTAAAATTGGGCAAAAACACGGTAAAAATGCATTGCATTTTTGCCGCGTTGCGTTTTTGGTGCGTTTTTAATGCATTTTTTATGCAATTAAGATGCGCTGGCAAAAAGATGCCACGTATGAACATAGCCTTACATACTAAACATTCAAATAACCAAGAGGTACAGACTTGTTTCTCTCACATTGTCTGCTACGTTCTTGTGCTCGTCTTAAAGATGGACTCTTTCAGAGAAAAAAAGCATAAACTGACTTGATTTGAAGTGTGTTCGTGTCTTAAGGTGGTGTCACACATAGCGACAATGACATCGCTGCTAAGTCGCCATTTTCTGTGACGTAGCAACGACCTCAACAGCGACGTCGCTGTGTGTGACACATCACAACGATCAGACCCCTGCTGCGAAATCGCTGCTCGTTCCCGAATGTTCCAGGTAATTTTTTTGATCGCTGCTATCCCGCTGCGCCATGATGATAAGCTCTGCATCCTTGTGTTTGACACCGCAGCAGCGACGGTCGCTACGACGCTGAAGGCAGTGACGTAGGACTGAAGGCAGGACAAGAGCGTGTTTTTGCGGTGTATTTAGCAGTCTTTGGCTCTGTCATGCCTTATTTACCGTATTTATCTGCAGAAACACTTTGGGCCAGACCTTGAAGACTCACCGGCACACACCTGAAAGTAAAACAATCACTTTTTTCAAATCTTCATAGAACACTTTTCATCCTGGAGGCAGCAGCTAGGGGGCGAGGGTATAGGGAGGCAGGTGCATGTGCTCAGATCTGATGCTTCAATTTACCCTCTCACCCTAGCTGCTGTCTCAATGATGACAAGAATTTTATGAAGATTTGAAAAAAGTGATTGTTTTTAGGGATGAGTGCCGCTGATTCTTCACATTTTCGACTTGTGACTTGCCTTCTCCTGGGATTGTCCAGAAGAACACCACCTCAATTCATCTGAGGCGCACGAGATTAAAAGATGAGCGTTGAGTTATTCCTATTTCCTTAAGATTTCCTTAAGTGCCGAGCTTGCGTTTCTCTACATGTTTGACATTGACACTCTGAACCAGATTAGTTAATGTCTTTTTGCCAGTTTTCTGGTGTAAAACACCTTGAAGTATCACAAAGATTTCACGCAACTCGGTTGTGCAAAAATATAGAAACTTTGTGTTTTTATTCCAGTCGTTTTCAGCAGTTCGAAAGTGGAGAGGGTTTGGGTGAAACAGGGTGTGACGAGGTTCACCAGGAAAATTCATCACAATTTACTCCACCTGTGACGATGATTAGGGAGAGCAGGGGAACAGGGATCCTAGGCTGGCCCTCAGGCTAGGGGGCAATACTGATCCCTTATCTCAGAGTTATCTCTGAAGATGAGGATGTCTGAGCCACCAATCAGACACTGCTCCTGACCAGCCCTGATATTATACCCCTTCCCTCCCTACCCTAGGGGAGGGCCAGAACAAGAGTGTGATAAAACCAACAGAGATAGGCAAACGGGGGAAACAAAACTCTATCTCAGTATGCTCTCACAAAGGTATAATACAATAACAGGTAAGGAGGAAAATAGGAGCAGGGAGGAAACAAGACGACAAGAGAATTTCACACCAACTCCAAGCACCACGCAATGCAATCACCAGCAGGACTGGGACACATCAGCAAAGCTTTAGTCTGCGTGGGAAAACAATATCACCATTTTAAAAAGGCGGGGAGTAACTGTGATAGGTTTCCAACAACATGTGATCCCTGAGATAACCAGCGGGCTAGCAGAGTTGAACTCTTGCTAGCATGACAATTAATGAGCACACAGCTGGTCGACGACTCCCAAACCTGCCTGTATAACTCAGAAACACCAGAGAAAGCATGGTGTGGTGTGTCAGAGTCTGTAGTGTGAACAGCATCTGATGCCGCCATGACACTCAGAGCGCTTTGAGCACAACTCCATCTGACACCACCTTAGTTGTGGAAATTATTCGGGAATTGTACTGTGGTCCCTGACTAGAGTAACATTTCCGGTGGAGGTGCATGGGACTTGTAAGATGCACTTAATTGATTAAGAGATGTGCACCTTTTAATGCATTAGGTCCATCCTCCATCAGTAGTGCCTTCATTAAGACTAGCATGCAGAACACCAGTCCTAATGTGAACAGGGCCTTAAGGCCGCTTTACACCCAGCGATCTCGCTAGCAAGATCGCTAGCGTGCGTACCCGCCCCCATCGTTTGTGCGTCACGGGCAAATCGCGAAGCGGAGGGGGCGGAGATGAGCGTGACGAACATCCCGCCCACCTCCTTCCTTCCTCATTGCGGGCGGCCGCAGGTAAGGAGATGTTCCTTATTCCTGCGGTGTCACACGTAGCGATGTGTGCTGCCTCGGGAACGACGAACAACCTGCGTCCTGCAACAGAATCGATATTTGGGAACTGGACAGCGTGTCAACGATAAGGTGAGTATTTTTAATCGTTAGTGGTCGCTCGTACGTGTCACACGCAACGACTTCGCTAACGAGAACGGATGTGCGTCACGATTTCCGTGACCCCAATGACATCGCGTTTGCGATATCGTTGCATGTAAAGTAGCCTTTAGGCTGAATTTGGAAATTGTTCTTATATACCAGCACTTGGATTCATGCCTTTGCTGAAGTCTAATTCTGTAGGTTTTTCTCATGAAGCCATGAACTGAACCTACAGATATGCATAAAACGCATGGGGAATTCCCAGTTTAATGCTGACAAAATCACCCTAATTATAAGTGAACTCCTTGGTATTGTAGGCATCCTGTTGTGTGTTAGTCAGCAGTAAACTGTTATTGATGGTCATTGCTTATGCCAGTGCACCTCTGGCTAAATAATCAATCTTGTGTTTTTTCTAATTGGCATCAATAATGTGCTTACATTTATCAATATCTCTTAACTGCCAAGCGTTAACAATGGACTTAGCAGGATGAATCAGGTTCACATGTAAGCTGGAACATAGCAGACGTCTGTAATCTCTCATGCTTTGTTTAATTTTATAATTGCAGTCCGCAGAATGCGCTAAAGATTAGGGAGAAATAAGTAGAAATACTGATTAAAACAAATAATTTGATTAAAGATTGAAGCTGAATACACAGTATAATTTGGGTTTCAATAGCATTGCTAAGTCTTATTTTTTTTCTTGCTGTGTCCTACCTTCTTTAGTATGTTTTGTATTCTGTGAAACTTTAAAGGGTTTGGTCGCTACTTTTTTATTGATGGCCCATTCTTAAAATAGGACATCAGTGTCTGGTGGGGGTGCAACAACCAGCAGTTACTAGCGGTGGCCGATAGATCTTGGACGCTGCGTGAACACAACAGCTCAGTCAAAACTATAGTGGACACTGCCAGGTACTGCAGGTGAATTTGCCGGTAGATTTGCAGCACACAGCCATGGCCACTGTGCCATGGTGGGGCTGCAATGTTTCGGCAGCATCTAAGCACTGCCATCAACAGCTGATCGCCGGGTTTGTTGATTGTTGTACACCCACCAATCAGATATTCATGCCCTATACTGAGAAAAGACTATCTATAAAAAAGTAGTGTCCAAACCCGTTAAGGTTGCAATCAACCATATACCATACCGCCTGGGTGACCATCAAGGAATGTAGCTACACATTCCAAATTTATCACCAGTCATCCAGTGGCCTTACGCAGCACAATCGGTTTACACCACAGAGTTTTTTTCTTCATATGGGTGAGAATTCCACATAGAATAATGATACAGATCCTATAAAGGCCTCCACCGTTCCAGGAGCACAGGACATCTAACACTGTTATTTTTAAAAAGCTCAAAACAAATATGAGGCACTTTTTTTAAAAATATTTGAGAACTGAGAATGAATCTTGTGGCAGAATTAAAGATGTTGTCTCGCAAGAGACCTCTGTGACCTGCTCCTTTCTTCATAACTCTGGTCAACGATATCACATTTCAGCCGGCTTCCGACCAGCAGTGATTGAAAAAGTGTCTACCCTCCCTGCTCATCGCTATGTCGGTTCTGAATATAGCCAAATGGGCTTGGCTGTATGAATGGCATTTATGGCATTGTGTATGGAAACATTTCAGTGATTCCCCTCTGCTGATGCTGTTTGTATACCGGTATGAGCGCATAGTCAGTATGGTGCAGCATTCACTATAGGAGCAATCACTGTCCGTCACAAACTAGAGCAGCCCCGAGACACAAGTTCAGGGGGCGTAATGGTGCACCCAACTCATGGCCATGTCATGGGTTCACTGAAGCCCACTCATCTGAATAATATTTCCACAATCCACAAAGACTTTTCCGAGTGTTCCCATATATTTTGAAGTTGTTGCACACTTATGTCATGAAATTTGCCCTGGGTCCCTGTTCTATTATTTTGTATAATTCTTTTGGCTAATTTGCCCAGCGTTTTTATCCAAATGTTGTGAAACTGCCCTTGGAAATCTTCTGTGACACCATACAGTTTCAAACAGGGAATGTTGTCCTGGGCTTTAGGGGTACTTTACATGCTGCAACATCACTAGCGATGTCGAGCGCGATAGTACCCGCCCCCGTCGTACATGCGATATCTTGTGCTTGCTGCCGTAGCGAACATTATCGCTACGGCAGCTTCACATGCACATACCTGGTCGGCAACATCGCTGTGACCGCTGAATAATCCCTCCTTCAAGGGGGAGGTGCGTTCGGCGTCACCGTGACGTCACTAAGCACCCGGCCAATAGAAGTGGAGGGGCGGAGATGTGCGGGACATAACATCCCGCCCACCTCCTTCCTTCCGCATTGCCGCTGGACGCAGGTAAGGAGATGTTTGTCGTTCCTGCGGCTTCACACACAGCGATGTGTGGTGCTGCAGGAACGACATTATGGAAATGAACGACGTGACATAGATCAGCGATTTTTGTCATTTTGGGCTCGTTCATCGTTGCAGGTAGGATTTACACGTTGCGATGTCGCTACCTTCGCCGGATGTGCGTCGCTAACAACGTGACCCCGACGCTATATCGGCGACGATGTCGCAACGTGTAAAGCCCGCCTTACTTATGTATTATAAGTGCACAACTCTCACAAAAGTCGTTAAAGGGGTTGTCCATTACTGGGCAGACCCTCCGTAACCACTTCAGTGCCCAATATAAGAACAGTCTCTACTCACCTTACTCAGCAGCGCCATTCCAGCTGCTGATCAGCTGCAATTCATGCATATTCCGTGAGAATGGACATCAGCTCTGATGAAATGGTAGAGTCTGCAGCCAATCTTCAGCCATTGATTGGCTGCAGTGGTCACATAATGTCATGTGACCCCCTAGAAATATCAGCACCAACATGGTTGGAATGGCACCTGTGGGAGGTGAGATTTTTTTATGGGGCACTGAAGTGATTAAGAAGCAGTTGTTCAGCCCCTTTAAACAAATTCCTAAATCTGAGCAGCTCCCCAGGTAACATGTATCCACGTGTTAGGTTCAGCTTTAAATGGCATCGCAGGTAAGGTAATAGAAACTTACCAAAAATGGGCAATTAGGAATTTTTGGTAGTAAATATAAGCAGTATCGTCATAAAGTTGAGATCTGAGAGGCTATTTTTGTAGCTTCACCGTTCTCCCTTTGTTCTTATGTGAAGTGCATTTTTTATGTAGCTCTAATAGGTTGCAGTGTGCTAGGCAACCTTGTTCTGATGTGCGGCACATGAGCCGGATAAAATAGCTGCATTGCAGAGATTGCCTAAGTATTATGTTCCAGGTTACAATTGGTACTTGATAATCTTTTTATCCGAGTTTCTTGTCCCTGCAGGATGAAGGTTAGTTTTCAGTAATGTTTGTTTTATAAAGCATAAAATGGCCATCAAAATCACTCATGAAGATCCTTATTCCCAAATCACAGAGCAAACAAATAGCCGAGGTACCTAATAAAAAAATATATATACATCTACACACACCACCCACCCAGTGATTCACAAAAGATGGTGCAGAATCATTACATTGGGAATATAGTTATTTAACATTTGTAAAATAATACTGATTGCCCAACAGACTCACTATATAAGTCTTATACACTACAAATGACCAAAGAGATTTCATTTGGTGACACTGTAGACGTCTAGGCGGTAGGCCAGTTCTGTCCTGACGTGTGCCAGTATATCCTCGGACATGGACTACACTGTTTCAGAGATGCGTTTTAGGTAATTGGGATCCTGTGGCTGGGGTTGTGGGAGCGGATTATACACTGAGTCCTTGATGTAGCCCAACAGAAAGAAGTCGTTGCATGTCAGATATGGCTATCCTGGAGGCAAGCGCAACGTTAGTGAGTTGGGACAACGCATCACTTAAACAGTGGAGTCCATATCTGAGGATATGCTGGCACATGTCTGGACAGAACTGGACTACTGCTATTATCCTGCAGAGATGGTTACGGTAATCTGAAGGTTACGTACGCATGACGTCTTCCATTTTTCCACCCGTGCAGTGTGCAAAGCTGTGGAAAACCAGCGCAATAGGGTCTTACCCAAATAAATAAAGTGAATAAGAGAGCTAACTGCTCACCTTGTAAATAGTATTCCAAAGCTACTCCTATACTTTCCATGTTAAACACTTATAGCACATGGATGGCATCCGTGTGCTGTACAATGATTTTCACAGACCTAGTTATATTGGCCCTTATCTGTGCTACCGGAAAAAAATGGACAGGTCTCCTTGTGGTCTCTGTATGAAAACATGAACATGTGAGCCGCTCTATGGGTTATGCTGGTCTAAGCATCTCACAGATGTTTGTGCAAATTTCATGCAACTGTGATATACTCAACCAAAAAAAATACAAAAATGCTTTGCTAGAGCTACTGGAAGACCGTAGAAGGGTGAATAGTGCTGAGTGCCACAAACTTTCTTCCATGATGACCTGAGCTCCACTATACTAAACTTTTATGGATACACTTAGGGATACCTAGGACACACGGCAAGTTAAATGGTGCAAGTGGAATGTGATAAATCGCATTGCACTCGGACCAATGTTACTCTATGGGGTCTTCCCCATGTGTGATTTTTATTTTTTTATCTCAGCCCTAATCGGACCGGGAACACAATCGCAGCATGCTGCGGGTGGAATCCAATCCGTTTTCACTCGTACCCATACAAGTCTATGGATGTGGGTGAAACATCGCACTGCACTCGAATGACACCGGAGTGCAGTGTGATTGCATAAGCTGCTAATGTAGGAGATGCGGAGATTAGTCCCTCCCTCTCCTCCGCAGCTGTGATTTGATCGCAGGATCGCATCACAGTATAATGACACTCTGCTCACGCTCGCAGCAGATGGGAGCTGGGGGTCATTAGCATAAGGCATTTGATGCTCTCACATCGGATGCTAAATACTCATGTAGCCTTAGCCTAAGGCCTCCAACACACATCCATGAAACACATGCGTGTTTGGTCCGTTTCCGTATATACCAGAGACACGGACAAACGTGCACCAATGTTAATCTATGTTTGAGGTCACACTTGCGTTTTTCATAATGTCCGTCTCCGTGATCCGTATGTGTTTTCGTTTTTCACGGCAGCATGTCCATTTTCTGCACGGAACACGCACTCACGGACACCATGAAAGTCAATGGTTATGTGCGCACGGATACTGATGCATCTCAGTATGCTCCGTATATGTTTTGTGATTTTTTTCTAGCGTTGTCGGTCATTCTTTTTTTTTCCTGTGTATGTTGGTCAATCTCCTTCAGTCCGTCGGTCGGTCTCTCTCTGTCTGTCTCTCTCTCTGTCTTGTCTGTCCCTCTCTCTGTCTGTCAGTTAGTCTCCCCCCTCTCTCATACTTACTGATCACCGGCACGGCGATGCACGGCGTTCACACTGCTCCGGCGGCTTTTACTATTTTGAAAAAGCCGGCCACTCATTAATCAATCTCGTATTCCCTGCTTTCCCCACCCACCGGCGCCTATGATTGGATGCAGTGAGACACGCCCCCACGCTGAGTGACAGCTGTCTCACTGCAACTAATCACAGCCGCCGATGGGCGGGTCTATACTGTGCAGTAAAAAAAAAAAATAATTAAAAAAAACGACGTGCAGTCCCCCCATTTTGATACCAGCTAGGGTAAAGTCACACGGCTGAAGGCTGGTATTCTCTGGATGGGGAGCTCCACATTATGGTGAGCCCCCCAGCCTAACAATATCAGCCAGCAGCCGCCCAGAAATGCCGCATTCATTAGATGCGACAGTTCTGGGACTCTACCCGACTCTTCCCGAATTGCCCTGGTGCGTTGGCAATCGGGGTAATAAGGAGTTAATCATGACAGGCGTCTCCCCGAGACACCTCCATGATTAAACTGTAAGTGAAAGTAAAGAAACACGCACAACGAATAATCCTTTATTTGGAATAAAAGACAAAAAACACCTCATTTACCTTTTTATTAAGCCCCAAACAACAATCCAGGTCTGAAGTAATCCATGATTAATCTGTATGTTACATAAATAAACACACACAACGAAAAATCCTTTATTTTCAATAAAAAACAATAACATAGACCCTCGTTCACCAATTTATTAAGCCCCAAATACCCATCCATGTCCGGCGTAATCTACGGAGGTCCCGCGTCGCTTCCAGCTCTGCTACATGAAGGTGACAGGAGCTGCAGAGGAATACCGCCGCACCTGTTAGCTCCATGCAGCAACTGAGGTGAGTAGCGCGATCAGCGATGACGTCACTCAGGTAACTCGCGGCCACCACTGGATCCTCCAACTGTGACAGCAAGTTGCCCGAGTGACAGCGATGAAGTCACAGGTGAGTTGCGGTCACGGGTGGTGGATCCAGCTGGCCGCGGGTACCCTGAGTGACGGCAGCGCTAATCGCGCTGCTCACTGCAGTCACTCAGGGGATTAGCGGTCACCGGTGAGTCCTTCACGGGTGACCGCTAATCAGTACACGACACCCAGACAGAGCCGCGGTATGACAATGAAGTCGGGTGAAGTTCACCCTAGTTCATTCTCAGCGCGCGACTCTGTCTGCTGTCTGCAGGTATGTATCAATGACATTTTATATCACACACAGAACATTACACACGGAAAACACACTCACACGTCAGTTACAAATCTCACGCACACACTGGCATTACACACGCACACGTGGTTAGCATATGCCGTTCACACAAATGCCACACGGATCATCATAAAAACGGACATAAAAACGGATCACGGACCTGAAAAACAGCCCGTATTACACGTGCGTGATTTTAACGGATGTGTGTCGGAGGCCTAAAGCACAGCCATGTGGATACCATACCAGAATGGGAAACTTACCACCATTGTTTTAACTGGATGACAAGATTGTGAGCTCAGACATCTGCTTATGGGTTACTGAACTAGGTAATTAGATTAATGGATAGGGTAGTGAGACTAGTTCACATATACCTTCTAGGCCACAAATGGATATTCCATTCCTGAGTGAATCAACCCTGAAACATGTAAATGAGTCTTAGGCTATGTGCGCACTAGAAATGTGAATTTTCTCAAGAAAATTTCTTGAGAAACTTCTGGGAGTGGAAGATTTCCGCACCTGCGGAAAAATCCGCGGCAAAAACGCATGCGGATTTGCCGCGGATTTGCCGCGGATTTGCCGCGGATTTGCCGCGGATTTACCGCAGGTTTGTCCCTGCAATAAATAATAAAGATAATCGATAGACAGATAATGGATAGAGGGAAAGATGGATAGATGAATAGATAGATAGATAGAGGGATAGATAGATAGATAGATAGATAGAGGGATAGATGGATAGATGAATAGATAGATAGATAGATAGATAGATAGATAGATAGATAGATAGATAGAGGGATAGATGGATAGATAGATAGAGGGATAGATAGATGGATAGATAGATAGATAGAGGGATAGATGGATAGATAGATAGATAGATGGATAGATAGATAGATAGAGGGTCAGATGGATAGATAGATAGATAGATGGATAGATGGATGGATAGATGAATAGATTGATAGATAGATAGAGGGATGGATGGATGGATGGATGGATGGATAGATAGATAGATAGAGGGATAGATAGATAGATAGATGAGAAAAACCTATATAATGTTCCACCTCCCTGCATTTTCTAAGCTGGCACCCTTTAGTGACTTTCATGTGGCACTAAAGGGTGCTTAGCCTTGTATTTAGCCATAAAATAAATAAATAATTAAAAAAAAACGACGTGAGGTCCCCCCATATTTTGTAGCCAGCTAGGGTAAAGCAGACGGCTGCAGCCTGCAGACCACCGCTGGCAGCTTCACCTTGGCTGATAATCCAAAACAGTGGGCACCCCACGCTGTTATTTTAAATTATATAAATAATTTAAAACAAAAAACGTGCGGTCCCCCCCATATTGGATCACCAGCCAAGGTAAAGCGGACAGCTGGGGTCTGATATTCTCAGACTAGGGAGGTCCACTGTTATTGGACACTCCCCAGCCTAAAAATAGCAGGCCGCAGCCGCCCCAGAAGTGGCGCATCCATTAGACGTGCCAATCCTGGCGCTTTGCCCCAGCTCATCCCGCGCCCTGGTGCGTTGGCAAACGGGGTAATATATGGGGTTGATGCCAGATGTGTAATGTCACCTGGCATCAAGCCCTGGGGTTGGTGAGGTCAGGCGTCTATCAGATACCCGACATCACCAACCCAGTCAGTAGTAATTAAAAAATAGACAACAAAAAAAGTTTTATTTGAAAAAACACTCCCCACATAGCCTCTTTAACCAATTTATTGAAAAGAACAATCAATCCACGTCCGGCGTAATCCAATAGGGGGGGGGGGTCCCACGGCGATCCATACCATAGTCGCTGTCCCAGTCAATGAAGAACAGAATGTTCCCCATTGGCTGGGAGAGCTGTGCAGTGACCTGAGCTAACATCAATAGGTCAGCTCAGGTCACTGCAGGGGATGACGAGCGCTGCCATCAGGAGCATAGATGAGATCATTACCTTCTGTGATCATCTCCTGTACTGCTGACGTCAGCGCTGTCACTGACTGCGTTGTCAGAAGTATCGCGAGAGCCCGTGACGTCACCGCTAGTGACAGTCTCGGGCCGCTCGTGAGACGGGCATAGACAGCGCTGACGTCAGGAGGCAGGAGATCGTCACAGCAGGTAATGATCTCACCTCCTGACAGCAGCGATCGTCATCCCCGCGGCTCCCAGCACTGCAGGATGTCAGTGTCTGCCTGCGCTGCCGCGTGACAGGCTGCTGACACTGCGGGCAGACACTGACACCCTGCAGTGCAGTGTCAGTGTCTGCCTGTGTCAGTGTCTGCCTGCGCTGCAGCGTGACAAGCTGCTGACACTGCGGGCAGACACTGACACGCTGCAGTGCAGGCAGCCGCGAGGCCGGAGCAGGACACAGACTGGCACCTGGAGGTCGCACGGAAGTGCTTCTGTGCGGCGTCCAGGGAGTGTGACGTCTGCTCCGCTTCCTTTTCCTGGCATAATGACATCGCTTCCTGCCAAACCGCAGGCAGCGATGAGCATTCCCGCAGGTAATTCGCGGCTATTCCGGTGGTATACCGCACATCATTGCTACCTGCTGAATACCCCCGGAATACCCCCGGTACCTGCGGAAATTAATGGACATGCACATTTTCTCAAGAAAGTTTCTCGAGAAAATTTTCTCAAGAAATTTTCTTGAGAAAAATCCGCACAGTGCGCACAGCTATTTTTTTTTCTCATTGAATTTCATGGGAAATGTCTGCACAAAGATTGCAGACATTTCTCAAGAAATTTCCGGGGCAAATCCGCGGGTAAATCCGCAGGTAAAAAGCTCTAGTGCGCACATAGCCTTAGAGAGAGCAGAGAGTGGGCCAGTTCCTAGCTAGCGACTTGATCATCTGCATTCTTTCCTGCCTAGTGCCTACCCCTTGCTCTTGATTGACATCTGAACTGAGACACACACACAATGCTGAACAAAGAATATACAATCCAATGTGGACGGAGCTAGGTAGGGAATAATAAAGAGGTTTGGTGACCTTTCCGGGAATCGGCACCAGTAGCTAAATTTACATAAAGATTCAAAGTGCAGTTTCTCAGTGATGTATGTTTGGTCTTGTCTATTACGACCCCACACAGAAATATAATTAATTTGGTATCTTGAAAGATACTAACAGGTAAGATCCAGGAGTAGGAGCACATTAAGCATTATACCCTCATTTTATCACCATTTGTGGTCATGTTAAGGTCTTGAAATATGTTTGTTTGATCATCATAACATGTCAGGGTCTTTGCTCTTAGTTTGATGCATATTCGTAATCTCGACTGCTCCCAGAATCTTGTTTCCTTAGCTTTCATTTTACATTTGGATGTACAGTAGAGTGATGACCAAGGTTATAAAAGTAAGTGTTCTTGAACGTCTGTTTGATCTTGCGTTAAACCCTCAGATGATGAAGGATTGAGCAACATGAAGCTCAGAAAAGCATTTCTTCAATATTTCTTGTGGCTTATCAGCATAGAGAGACCAGACAACCGTTATTATAACTGCATCCGCTGACAAGGCTGAAGGCTGCCTAATAAATTTGTTCTATTATAACAGGAAAACATAGTAAATGTGGTATAGGAATAATGAAGATGAATATTTATAGATCTAATAAATGATGTCTGTCAGTATGGTGCACAGAGAATTGAGGATGCTGGATCTCTGCCACTAGTGAAAGAAGCAATTCTGATCGTACCAGTATACTCGGCAACAGTAGTTATGTAATATAAGTATGCTAGTGGCTGTGTATGTGAGTCTGAGGACAGGAGCAGACTACAAACTAATCAGCATTTGCCGATAATTAGAAGAAGCACCAGATGATAGTCGCTTGCTATGGAACAACTGAAGACCAACTGATGCAGGTTGAAATGATTAGTAGTAATATGTGGAGATGATTTACTAAAACTGTATTATTCTTAGACTGTGTAAACATAGGCCAGATGGTCTTAAAATGGGGAAAATGTATCATTGTAACAATGCAAAAGAACCAGGGATATGGCGTGGTGATGACTGCACTGCTGAGAATTAACGAGAGACCAATATGCAAGATCCAGATGAAGGGCAGTTTATTTCTCCACGCGTTTCGAAAGTGGTCACACTACTTCCTAGGAAAACCACCAAATAGGCGAAAAAGTGTTAAAATGTGGCAAATTTATTATATTAACAATGTGAAGAAACCAGAGATGTTGCATGGCGATGACTGCACTGCTGAGAAGTAACAAGAGACCAATATGCAAGATCCAGATGAAGGGCAGTTTATTTCTCCACGCGTTTTTAAGTGGTCACACTACTTCCTAGGAGAACCACCAAATAGGCGAAAAAGTGTTAAAATGTGGCAAATTTATTATATTAACAATGTGAAGAAACCAGAGATGTTGCATGGCGATGACTGCACTGCTGAGAAGTAACAAGAGACCAATATGCAAGATCCAGATGAAGGGCAGTTTATTTCTTCATGCGTTTCAAAGTGGTCACACTACTTCCTCAGGATATCCACTGAATAAGCCAGACAGTCTTAAAATGTGACAAATTTATCTTTGTAACAATACAAAAGAACCAGGGATATGGCGTAGTGATGACTGCACTGGTGGAAAGTAACGAGGGACGAATATGCAAAATCCAGATGAAAGGCGGTTTATTTCTCTGCGCGTTTCGAAGTGGTCACGCTACTTCCTCAGGAGAATCACCTAATAGGCCAGACAGTGTTAAAATGTAGCAAATGTATCATTTTAACAAAGCGAAGGAACCATAGATATAGCGTAGTGATGACTGCACTGCTGAGAAGTAACGAAAAACTAATATGCAAGATCCAGATAAAAAGCGGTTTATTTTTCAATGCGTTTCAAAGTGGTCACACTACTTCCCCAGGAGAAACACTGAATAGACCAGACAGTACTAAAATGTGCCAAATTTATCATTGTTGCTTTGCTGGATAATAAGTTTGGTGCATCTCTAAAGAGCACGTGACAGGCAATTCATACTGCCCAAACAGTGTACAGCATGAATCACATCTTGGCTGCTTCATTCCAGACAGGTACGGTATATTATTCTCTGAAATCCTCCAGTGTGTCAGCTGGGGACCAAAGCTGTAGATGAGACTAGTCACTGGACAGGTCTTCTCAGCTCTTCTGCAGATGATTGACAGGTCGCTCACACATAAACATGGGCAGATATCTGTCAGTCACCTGCGGCAAATTTTTTAAAGTATGTTCTAAGAAACACCAGTGTGTTTCAGAGAATTATATACTGTACTTGGCTGCAATAATGCAGCCAGGGTGCAATTCATACCACTTGCGATTTAGGCAACATGAATCGCCAGGTAGGTTCACTTCAAATATTTAAATTTATATCACCCATTATTCTGTATAGAGGGCTATGTTTCACATTATTGTGTATGGAGGGCTATGTGGGGTCCATTATTCTGTATGGAGGGATATGTGGGGGTCCATTATTCTGTATGGAGGGCTATGTGGGGCCCATTATTCTGTATGGAGGGCTATGTGGGGCCCATTATTCTGTATGGAGGGCTATGTGGGGCCCATTATTCTGTATGGAGGGCTATGTGGGGTCCATTATTCTGTATGGAGGGCTATGTGGGGTCCATTATTCTGTATGGAGGGCTATATGGGGTCCATTATTCTGTATGGAGGGCTATTTGAAGCCTATTATTCTGTATGGAGGGCTATGTGGGGCCCATTATTCTGTATGGAGGGCTATGTGGGGCCCATTATTCTGTATGGAGGGCTATGTTGGGGTCCATTATTCTGTATGAAGGGCTATGTGGGGCTCATTATTCTGTGTAGAGGATTATGTGGGGCACATTATTCTGTGTAGAGGATTATCTGGGGCACATTATTCTGTATGAAGGATTATGTGGGGCACATTATTCTGTATGTAGGACTAAATGGGGCCCATTTTTTTTGTATGTAAGGCTATGTGGGACCCATTATTCTTTATGTAAAGTTATGTGGTACCCATTATTCGGTATAAAGGACTATGTGGGGCCTATTATTTTGTATGCAGTACTCTGTGGGGCTCATTCTGTATAGAGGACTATGTGGGCCCATTATTCTATATAAAGGACTATGTGGGGCCTATTATTTTGTATAGAGAGCTATGTGGGGCACATTATTCTGTATAGAGGACTATGTGGGGCCTGCAACTAGGTGGGCCCACACTTTGTCCAATTTTTTAACTTTGGCCCTCTGTGTATTTGATTTTGACATCCCAGATTTAGGGGCTGCTTTAGAAGAGTCAGTATTGTGTGTAGCATAGCTATAGATTTTGCTGGCTGAGGCTTTATATATAAGGTTGCAGATCCCTGCCTGTATCTCAGTGAGCTTAGCTGAGCATAAGTCATAGTCATGCTGTTAAGTTAGCTTGCCTCACAAAGGGCCTGTTCAGAATTAATTATAAAAATAGCATTTTGCTCCACTAAGGTGCACTTACTAAATATGAGGCTATTACCTTCTAAGTAGGAGAGAGAAGAGGGATTTAAATCAATAAAGTACTGACAATAACATAAATGGAGACGGCTCTATTACGTGTTGTCTTCACAGCATGAAAGACGTTCCTTGCCTTGCTCAGAATTGTAGGAAAACTGAAGGGGATAGGCAATGAACTATATTTTCTTATTTTTTTTAATCAATTACCTGCAAGTTCATTTATTTTATATCCATTATTTAGACTTGAATGTAATTTGTAACTTTACCATATCCTTTATTTGACCATGTCAACAAAATGAACCATATTTTGCATGCGAGTCAAAAGAAATGCCATAAATCCATCTGGTTTAACCTTTTCTCCTGCATTGTTGATTCAGTGGTAGACAAACATCTCGTTATGAGGCACAATCAAGTTGTCTTCCTCATTGAGGGGAAAAAAAAATCAAAGTATGGCAGTTAGAAGAAATGCCCGGATGAACTCTCCACATCCAGCAATCTATAACCATAACTTGTTCTATTAATTTATATACTACAAACTTAGAAACAATGGAGTCACAAATTTATCATAGAAAATTCTAATTTAGTTACATCATAATAAAACCAAAGTTAATGATCTTATCAAGGTCACCAAAAAAATAGGAAAAAACAGCAGCATATCAATATGGTTAAAGCGCTATAAATGATGATTAGTAGCGAGAAGTGTTTCATCATTCAAAGTCTTTTTCAATGCGGCAGGCCGCTCTACAATCACATATACATTACCCTTTTTTCATTAACTACATTTGATTCTTCTTTAAAGAGGCATCTATACAATTTTAACTTGCTAGAGCACACAGTTAGAGGAAACATTAATTACTGTGTCTCTTTTCTTCTCCTTAATTATAGGGAATTTGTCAGCAAGTTTTTGCTACTCCATCTGAGAGCAGCATGATGTAGGAGGAGAGACCTTGATTCCAGTGATGTATCAGTAAGGCTATGTTCCTGTGACGCCCTGGACAATCAGGTCGTCACAGGGTATTGTACAATCTGCCCTCCTGTGCAATATCCACCTCCTTCTTGGTTATGGGTCCCCAACTACATGGTGTTGCCTACAACAGCTAGTTAAAATCGCAGGTACACTCTGCACCACACCCACCAAACACACCAGTGGACGGCCTGAGTGGAATAGGGTTGGTTAAGGGGGGGTCAGGAGTGTCAGGGTCAGAGAGTGTTGCGTTAGAAGTGAAGGAGAGAGGAGGTCAGGAGCTGGGCTCCTTGGAAGCCATCTAGGCAGCAGACTAGGTCTGTGCCTAGTAGGAGCTGGACGCAGGGGATCGTGGCAAGGGGCACGGAACTGTTGAGAACAGCCGGTGGCCTTGCACCATCACCGGGCTGGGACCAGGGCACGACGGGGTACGTGGACCCTAGGTCAGGGAGTAGCTTCAGACAACCTAACAATTTATCCGAGGAGAACGGAGCCTTCAAGATCCGCTCTCCACCCACTCCAAAATCGGGGTACTATCGCAACGAGGGGAATAGGACTTTTCACCAAAACGGTCCAGAAAATCCCAAGCGTGAACCCTGAGAGCAAGCTCCCACACTTAGCCTTAGTAGGGAGCGGGACATGACTAGTTCCATACTACCGGGACCAACAGAGAAGTAACTTAGTGCTAGGAGTCAGGTCATGGATCAACAGGCAGCACCATTGGGGACGTGACCCGAACTAAGCTCCCCTCAGCGGCAGCGGTATATAGAACTTTGGTTTATCCAGTTGTCTGTGTCAGCTTAATGGACTGATTGAGTACGAAAGTGACCCCTTTGCACCCAACGGCACTGCCCGAACACCATCACCGAGTCCCGGGGCATCCCCCCTACCTGTGGAGGGTTCTAACACCTGGTTACCCACTCCATCGCCCCCGGGTACTCCCAACTGCAGCGGTGGTACTCCACATTCCCACACACCACGGGTGGCATCACAAACTCTAAACACAATCCCCTGTAAATACCCCCTTCATTTGAGTGGCCGCACGACCCCCGGGTCCAGACACCCCTCGAGCCACCGCGGATCCGGATCCAAGCAGCCCGGCTGCTGACACAGGGGCGGCACATTCCTACATTGTTTTTGCTCTTTTTTTATTTGCATGAGCAAAAGCTATGAGATTCCAGAAATCTCATATACACACACGCTTTTTTTTTTCCTGACTGAAATGGAAAATTGCTGCGTTTTTTTTGTAAGAAGCAGCGTGTCAATTCTTTCAGCGGTTTTGCAGCCTTTTTTCCATCATTGAAAGCAATGAGAGCGTGCAAAAATGTAACCGCTGCGATTTTTGCTGCTTTTGTGGTGAATAAAACTAACTTTAATAAATATGCACTGTAGACAATTGGCACACCAGAAATGCAGCAAAAATGGCTTTTTGGAAGCAGTTTTTTTACTGCCAAGAGAGCAGGATTTGGCTACAAAAAAGCAGCAAAAACACAACGAGAAAACAATATCCTTACTGGGCTGCTTGCTGCAATCATGATAAAATCACAGTTTTATCCACTGCTTATATAGCAGTTCTCAGAATACTGAGCTCAATATAACCTTAACCACAACACTGACAGCTTTTTTTCTAACCTGTACATAGGCAGAAAATGAATCATTAGTGGGGGTAGGGTTATACAGAGCTCATGTATGTTGTGAACTATCTGCCAGCACTTTTTCTAGTCCTCTAGTGATAATCGCCTACTAATAAAACAGAGTTTTTATCAAAACTACAGCAAGCAGCCCAGTAACTGATGCATATCTGGCAGTGGTCACATTAGGTGGAAAAACCTGGTGCCAGATTCCCTTTAAAAGTGAACAGTATAGCTAAAATAACTTAAAGGGTGATCCACTACAAAGCATAGTGGCCACGTCAAGCAGGAAAAGAAGGCTTTTTTTTAAGTACTTTCTTTTTCCAATTCAGGCTGTGAGCGACGCTATCACTGTGACCACTGTTAGCCGCTGTTGTCACGTCAAGTTCCGAAATTGGAAGTTGACCCGACATGACCGAGGTGGGACCTAGTCTCTCTGAGTGACTGGGCTGTGGGTGGAGTTTCATTGTACGTCACAGCATCCCGCCTGCTTGCGGAACTCTGTTAAGTAGTGAAGGTGAGAGCGGGTGAGATGCTGGGCTGTGACGTGCAATGAAACTCCGCATATAGTCCAGTCACTCAAGGAGACTAGACACCGACTTGGTGATGTCAGGTCAACTTCCAATTCCGGAAGTTGACGTGACATCACCGGACATCAGAGACCTCAGGTGATGGGGATGAGCGGACAGCGATAGCGCTGCTCATAGGCTGAATTGGAAAAATAAAGTATTTAGAAAAAGCGTTCTTTCCCTGCTTTAAATCGATGTGGCCACTATACTTTGTAGTGGACCACCCCTTTAATTATCTTAGCCAACAGTGACAGTAGAGAGAGCCTGCCAGTTACTAAGACCCTGTGATCACAGCAGCATTGGCACAAATGCAAGCAGAAGGTATCTCTCTGATGTATAGAGCAGTGTATAGTGAGTAAATCTAGTAAACCTACGGAAACGTGGCCGTGACCTGTCTGCTAAGCTTTAATAGGAAAAGCTTGATGGAGGCCCCTTACATTCGAATCTATGAGCACTGTGAAGTTTCTGTTTTTCACAGGTAGTATAGATAACAGGAGAAAATTAAGGAACTAATTGATTACACTTTATTATATAGACATGGTTCTCAAAATTAGCAGGATGATAACTACTCTATGGCTCAGTCATATATCTTGATCAGAGGTTAAAATGTTATTAATCTGTGCTAAACACATTTTCTATAGTCTGTTATAAACATTTCTGCATTTACGGATTGATTCATTTGATCCAATCTGAATTTTACATTTTTACATTACAATTTTTAATAAATTCCCTGTTGAATGGAGCACACTTTTTTTTTTCTTCCTGCTTAATTCAATAATGCTTAATAAAGGTAGTGATGTCTATGCTATGGTAATTGCTCTCAGCAGGCTGGCAGTAATACAGCACAGGAGTGCCAGGCACTGCTCTTTTATGCGTCTCTCCTTCCCCCTGTCTACTCCACAAAGTCAGGAGTGAAATGCCTTTCAAATGCCAAATGCTTTTCTCTTTTTCAGTAATGGATCTTCACAATGCCGCGTGTAAGGCCACGGGTGGAATGCCAGGAATTGATCATTATTCGATCATTGGCCTGATTTTTATTTTTCATTGTAGAGCATTTCTTCCTAAAAACAGCAACCAAATGTGCTTGTTGTCCTATTATAAATCCACGGCATGTCAATCTATGTTATGGATTTTCACTGTGAATTTTACCCTTTATAAAAATCTGCGATTCACTCGGTATTTGTGATGAATTGTGCCACAAATACACTACATTTAGACATGACTAATGCAGCTACCATCAGATTATCACCCAGCTTTCTTGGAAACTGAACAATGTTAATGTTTTGTCCAGGGCCGGCGTCAGCACATGGCATACATGGGAAAATGCCGGGATCCTGGAACGCTGCGGGGTCCCATTCGCCAGCGTCAGCAGGGTGATCAGCTCTGCGGTCCCCGGGCTGAGTACCACAGTTCTCAGGCTGGTAGCCTCAAGTTCCTGGCTGGCAACCCTGCACTTTTTCCCCACAGTGTTCAGCTGCATTGTGTGCCTGTGCATAAAAGTTCATCTGTGGGCGGAGCTAGCACAGCATTCACTCCTGTCCCACAGATGAAGAAAGAGGAGCCGCAGCACAGCATCACCAGGAAGCAGGCCCTGAACTGTAAACTGTATGTGCACCCACACCTGCTTCCCCCTAGCTATATGGGCCCCCTAGATCTGTTTCAGCCACCCCCTAGAGCAGTATGGGCCCCCAAACCTGTATGAGTTACCCTCCCAGAGCCGTATTGGTCCCCAAACCTGTATGAGCCACCCCTAGTGAGCCACCCCAAGAGCAGTTTGGCCCCCAGACCTGTATGAGCCACCCCCCCCGAGCAGAGTGGGGCCCCCTGACCTCTACGAGCCACCCCCCAGAGCAGTATGGGCCCCCATACCTGTATGAGCAACCCTCCCACAGCAGTATGGGTTCCCAGAACTGTATGAGCCAACCCCCAGAGCAGTGTGGACCCCCAGACCTGTATGAGTCAACCCCAGAGCAGTATGCACCCCCAGACCTGATTGAGCCACCCTTCAGTGCAGTATGGCCCCCCAGGCCTGTATAAGCCACCCCCCAGAGCAGTATGCCTCCCA